>NW_006159561.1:2412774-2458283 GCF_000334495.1 Tupaia belangeri chinensis | reverse complement strand
CTCTCCAAAAAAAAAAAAAAAAAAGTCCCTGATGCCGGGACCAGCAGTTAGTGTAATGGCTACATTGCTGGAATCCCATGTAGTTGACCACGGTTCACGTCCTGGACCCGGTGACTTAAAACTCACGCTGAGCGCGTGTGCATACGTGCCCAAGAGGAGGATGGAGGAGAAGGGATTGCGGTGTGGCCATCCCTGCTGGGGGGTGATTTCTCACTTTCTGTCTCTCTGTCTCTCTCTGTCTGGCGAGAGCACCTGCCCTATAGCAAAAATCCTCTCAAAAAAAAAAAAAAAAGTCCCTGATGCCCAGTGAGCACTGAAAGAAATTAGCTATTATTATTCCACTTTGAAATCCATTCTAAGTTGAGGCTTTACCAATATGCTTTGCATAGAAGCCAGATCATCAATTTGTAAATATAAGTACTTGAAGTGATTAAACAAAAATGAAGGAGGAAATTCAGTTGATTCCAGTGCTCAAATTCTCCATTTATAAACTGGCAATGTAGGAATTTGGACGGACATTTTCAGAAGAAAATTGTTCAAGCTACATGGAGCACTTGCATTTTGCTAAGCACTTTAGTATTGCAAGTGATCATGTAGTCCAATTATTTCATTTTAAAATGAAGAGATTAGAACTTTCCATGGTAAATATCTTGCCCAAAGTCAAATACCCAAGAAGTAGCAAAATTATTACCTAAAACTCATGTCCGTACTTTCAGCAATTAACACTATTTTGCTCTAACACATTAATATCCTACTGATCTAAATCAATGATTCTCAACTGATTTTTAATTTATCTGAGGAAAGGTGGGCGGAGGTATTTTTTAAAGGCTCCCTAAGTGATTTTAGTATACAACCAGATTCATGTAACAATGGTCTAAATCAATGCAGTACCTATTTAAAATCATGGACCAACATAAAGAGAAGATTTAGGTCTTTCAGAGATTGCTTTCTCGTCAATACAACTGAATGGCTAAGGTTATACCCTCTTTTTCATACTCTAGTCCAATTCTTCTCTTAAAATTCTCTTCTCTGTTGACTTGTAAAATCTCCTGGGACCAGCAGGTAATGAAATGGTTAAGTTGCTGGACTCCCATATAACCGACCACAGGACTTCAAATTCAACCTGGCCACATGTTCATGTGTGCCCAAGATGCCAAAAGGATAATAGAGGAGAAGGGGTTGTGGCGTGGCCATCACTCTTAGGGGTGATTTCTCACTTTCTGTTACTCTGTCTGTCCCTATCTCTCTGGCGAGCATAAGTGCCCTATAACAACAACAATAACAACAAATCTCTCAAAAAAATAAAATAAAATCTCCTAATTACTTTTCTACCCACTTCCCAGGCTATCCCTTCTCATTCTCATTTGCAGACTTTTCTTCTACCTGCTTTTTTAAATGTTGCTTTGTAGAAAGTCCTTTTATTTCTTCTGGCACTTTCTCCGAGACATCTACACTGGAGTTAGAGCTCTTGTGAATGCCTGCTTATATCTCTGAAATCTATTATATGTTACCATCATATCCAACTTCGTGTGCCTCTATGATTGGTACATTTATTATTCTCCTCCTCAGTTCTCTTCCCAACCTGCCTGTTTGGTTTTGGGTCTGTTACAATCATAACTGGCCAAATAGTGCACTGTTATATCCAGTAGTAGATTTTAAGGCTATCCAGGATTGTGAACCCAGCCGGATGCTCACACTGGAAGAGCACAAATCTAAATATTCTTATTCCCAGATTTTCAGAAGCCCACATAGTTTATCCAGTTGCAAAAGTTGGAAACACAATCATATTGACTCTTATTCATCCCTTCCCATAGAATTATGAGAGAAAATAATGGTAAATGGTAAAAGCCTTATGAAAACAGGTTTCTGATTTTGTTCAACACTTTCCAATAACATTTGTGATGCTTAGGAGGTAATTAATAAATACTTATAATCAATGATTTGAGATTTAATATATTTTTTCTGTTTGATTTGAATCAAAGTTCCAGCTGTTCTAATTAAGATATTTTTATTTTTTATTAAGAGATATTTTTGCCATAGAGAGCATATACTTACCAGAGAGACAGAGAAAGAAAGTTAAAAATCACCCCCCAGGTGTGATGGCCACACTGCAGTCCCTTTTCCTTCATTCTCCTCTTGGAATTTTGGGTACACGTCCACTCATGCCTAGTATGAGTTTAAAACCACCAGGTCCAGGATTTGAACCAAGGTCAACCATGTGGAAATTCAGTGCCTTAACCACTACAACACCTGCTGGCCCAATGAGATACTTCTTTGATAGCAAAATTAAAGAAAAATAAATTTTACAAATACATAAATGTAGCATTTACTAAGTAGTTACTATATGCAAGATACTTTTGATAGAAATACCTATATGGTAAAATGTGTTGACTCCCAGAACTGTTTTCAGATACAAAATTGAAACATACTTCCATTAAGCAAGTCTCTCATTTACACTACCTATAAATGGTAGAGCTATGACCTGAAGTTATGCCTTCCTGAATTCATAACTTGGAGTCTAGGTCACCAAAAAGGAGGGAATAGGTCCTTTTTTCCTTCATTTATTCACCTGTATACACAATCATCAGAATCAATCTTTGAAAATCAGAAGCCTTACCAGGCTTAGCCCCTTGATAGAGGTCTTGTCACATACCTAGGTCTTCCCGGTACTTAGCAGTCCACCTAGTCCATGGAAGAGAATCAGTACTGGGTAGAAATAAGAATAGAGAAGGACAGAAATGAGGGGAGAGGTAGAATTGAACACATCCTGATGCTTGGCTTCTGGAGTTATAACCATTTGTAGAAGTAGAATCAAAATGATGAGGGACCAGCAGATGGTGGAATGGCTATGTTGCTGAACTCCCACATAGTTGACCACAGTTTGAGTCCTGGATCTGTTGACTTAAAACTCACATACCAGGCATGTGTGCATGAGTGCCCAAGATCCTGAAAGGAGAATGGAGTAGAAGAGACTTTGGTGTGACCATCCCACCAGGGAGTGGCTTCTTGCTTTCTATCTCTCTGTCTCTCTCTGTCTCTCCAGTGAGTACACACACACCCTATAACAAAAATCTCAAAAGAAAAAAAAAAGAATAATGAGATGTTTGATGTTATGATTTATGTGTATTAGATAAACGTGATTCCAGTGTAGTTGGGCCTAGGCTGTTTAACAACCCCAAAAGATCTTACAACCTATGATAGGATATAATACTTTATTACTTAGCCACACATGTGGATAAGAGATAAATACAAAGTAGAAAAAGAAAGAGAAAAAGGATAGAGAATGACAGACTTGGATATAGATAAATAGGTATACAGGTGGAGAAAGATAGTGAGAAAACCATGAGTTTTTTCCAATCTGTGTTGTTATATGGGAATCTAACTGGTAATATTTAAATAATGGGTTTAATTTCCCTCAAATATTCCAAATTTACACATTCACATGAAGACACGTGCTATTCCTAAGGCCATTTGTTAGAGATTATTAAATTTTGTATCTCCTGCTTCAATTCAGTTCATCTCATTCTCAAATTCAAGAAAAATAGAAAAGGTAAGCTCCCCCACAAATATTAGGAAATTAGTCAAATATAATTTAGAAGATCAGAACCTGATGCTGGGATTACCCTTAACCTATGGTATGACAAATACGTTGCCGCTACTTGAGTCCAGAACTATCATTTTCAAGTGCTTGAGTGAATCATTTTTATGTAACTAGAAGTACAATGAAGGCAAATACTGTTTTGTTTTTGTTTTTGTTTTTTTTGTTTTTTTTTTTAGAGAGAGAGAGATTTTTGCTATAGGACATGTTTGCTCACTGGAGAGAAAGAGATGCAGAGAGGCAGAGAGGCAGAAAGCAAGAAATCAACCCCTAGGGAGGATGGCCATGTGCAATCCTTCTCCATTCTCTTCTCAGGATCTTGGGCACATACGCACATGTGCCTGGCATGAGATATAAGCTACTGGGTCTAGGACTCGAGCCATGGTCAACAATGTGGGAGTCCAGCAATGTAACCACTATGTCATCTGCTTGTCCCAAAGGCAAATACTTTATTTTCATGTGATCAATGAAGATTAGTAATAATGTAACTGACCTGGGACATGTGCACAATTCTCCAAACTTTTAGCTTCATCATGCCTCCCAACAGTCCATGAAAACTTTAATGATTTCATTAAATGTCTTGAATGTAGAACTTATGTGCTTACAGGCTAGAAGATTTCATCTAATAAGTAAATTTTAATGCCTATTATATAAAGACTATTTTATTAATTTTTTTGAGGAATCAAAAATAATGTAAGATTTGGCTCCTGGACTAAGGGAACATTTTTATGCTTTTGAGGAGATAAGACATGCACATAATAAAAGCTTTAAAAAAATATATTACCAGTACCAGAGGCTGCTTTTCAATAGCTGGGTTTCTCTAGGAACAATAATGAAAACTGACTCAGAGAAAACAAGATTTTATTGATGCTGGTTGTGAGCACTGAGTTATAAATGAATGGGCACCCATGAGTTGGAAACAACGCCTTTATCCAATGATATTTAATAATTCCTTTTGAATTATGGCCTTCTAATTTTAATATTTGCTAAGAAAAAAAAGAGTCAAACAGCCTTTTTAAGTTTTATGAAATTTTTTTATCTTGGTTAAGTCTTTTATCTTTTCCTGAGCTTTCAGCATCTGAAGATTCATATTCCCAGCCTTGACATTGCAATAAATGCTAAAGAATGTACAGATCCCACATATCTATTTAAACAGTCAATCCTGACCTTGTTTGATCACAGATATCATCCGGGGTACAGTTTACTGGCATTACCTTTAGCCTACAGTATTGTGAATCTATTGCCGTGTAACAATACTACCACAAATTTAACTGCGTAAAGTACCATAAATTTATTATCTCAGTTTCTGTGGGTCTAGAATCAACACAACTTAGCTTAAGACTGTTTAAAATCTCTTCTAAGGCTGCAAATCAAGATACAAGGCCTGGCTGAGGCCTCCCCTCTGGGGAAATATTTGCTTCTAAACTGTGGTTGTTGGCAGGATTCAATGCTTTACTGACTATTGGCCAGAAACTACTCTCGGTGTCCTGCCACCCAGTGACTCCCTTCAGCTGTTAATTGCATCAAATGGAACAGAAAAGGGAGTCTCTAGAGTCTGTTAACAAGACAGGACATGATCTTACGTAACATAATTGTGGAGGTGCTATTTCCATCATGTTTATTGTATTCTTTTGATTAGAAGCAAGATCTAGGCCCCATCTATACCCATATAGAAAGAACTATGCAAAGTTGTGACTCCCAGAGGATGGGGATAATTGGGATCATCAAAGACTATTCATCATATCACCTCAATTAAAATTTCCTAAAGGTCTTAGACGCAATATTTTATCATTTATACCTACCCTCCCAGCAAGTCTTATGATTAAACAGGTTTGGAAAACACCAAACTAGGGGAATGGTGAAAGCCAATGGAAAACAGATTCAAGTTTTCAACATTGGTCAGAGTATAAGAGAAATAAGCTTTTGGATGTTAGAATTTGTAATATTGCTAATTCTTTAGATTTACAAGGGAGAAATGTCTAGTTCAGAGTCCAGAATGAGTCCCCCAAGCCCAAGCATAGCTCTACAAAATACTATAGGATTAAGAAATGAGGGATACAGAATCATAAATGCTCTTACACGTATTTATTGATGTGTGTTAGAAAGTTTTCAGAATGGAGATCTCCTGATGCAGAAAGGTTTTATAGGACAGATATTACTTAAATTAAACCCTGCTAGATGGGTAGGATTTGATAGAGAAAGTGAGAAAAGGTAGAATGACATGAGAATAAAAGGGAAGGAAAAGTAGGCAAGGTGTGAGAATTGTCTTCCTGTAGTGAGGTTTATGCTCAGATGCAGAGTGCATTTTTGTTTTGGAAGGGAAGTGGTTCTGAGCCAGGTGACACTGTGACATGAACATGATAAAGTTCCACATGGGAGGATCCCCAATCCAGATGAAACTAGAGGAACTCAAAAGAAAAGAAGAAATGAACAAAAGGAAAACAATTGGTTTTTAAAAAGATGTCTTATCCAGAATGTATTTGGTACAAAATAGGCCGAGGGACCTTTATGATCTATGTGACGTCAATATTGCAAAATTGCAGCAGAAATGAAGATCAGCACTGGGTTCATGTGGTGTAGACACCTATGATAAGCCCCTTTACAGTTTCGTTGGACATATAATATTAAAATTCTTTTATTTAAAGAATTATTTATTATTATTATTATTTTAATTTGCTATAGGGCATGTGCACTCACCCGAGAGAGAGAGAGAGAGAGAGAGACTAAAAGAAAGAGAGAGAGAAAGTAAGAAAGAAGCCACCAGGTCTGAGATTTCAATTGTGGTCAGCCATGTGGGAGTTCAGCGCCCCAATCACCACACTACCTGCTGGCTTCAATATTAAAATTCTTAATGAAGCTTTTAAATAAAAGCTAGTTCACTAATTGGCTAAGTATGATGTTAGAATATAAATGTTTTACAGAATATCTGGTTGTGTTTGAATGCATATTAGACGATCATAACTGACTCCGGCCCTAGCAAGTAGTATTCACCAACACAAAGAATAAATAGTACTGTCAAGTGATGGGTTGTTAATATTTGAAATACTACTAGAACACTCACAATTATCCTACAACACTTACTTATTTGCCTAGCTGGGCCAGACTAGGAGAACTAACATTGGATTTGTAATATGGTGGTGGATGATGATACCATCCCAGCCCTCCTACCAGCTGCTTTCGGTCACCCTCCACTTCCTCATCTGTGCAAGGAGAGCACCGCTTCCCCACCAGCCTCCCAGAGTTATTACAATAATCAAACATGAGCATTTATTTTTATAACACTTTAAACATGTACAATATTTTATATCTTCCGTTTTTTTTCCGATCCATTTATACCATTTAAGCACACGCCAAACTAAACATTGCTTATTGTCATTATTGGACTACAGTGAAAATTATACAGACTTGTTACCTCTGTTTCACATTTTTCATCATACTTATGTATTAAAGCAAACCAATAATCAGGATTTATAGGTAGCAGAAAGCAAGCACTTTAAAATGTGGCAGACATTTTTTATTTCTAACAGCCTATTCCATTTTTCTGGGCTGTACATCGAGGCAATTATTTATCTAATCATTGCAGCACGAAGAAAAGCATTACTTGCAAAACCGAATGCTGTGGTTTACAGTTTATGAACATACAGAGTCATTGCGAATTATGTCTGGGAACAGGGGCTGAGGGAAGCAGAACTACGGCATGCCGTCCGTACACTCAACAAAGTTGCATTTCTCTATTTATGCAGCATACATCTTATTTTATACCTTGGACAAGAATATCCCAATTGATGACTGGATTATGGAAACCATCAGTGGCGATCGGCTAACTCATCAAATCATGGATCTCAACCTCGACACTATGTATTACTTTCGAATTCAAGCAAGAAATGCGAAAGGAGTGGGGCCCCTCTCGGATCCCATCCTCTTCAGGACTTTGAAAGGTTTGAATGATTTCCTGTTATGCCTTACTTACCCTGTGGGATTGTTACAAACAGCGTTGTAGTCTGTGTTACCCAATGCCGTCACCAGCTCTGCTGGCAACGTGGCAGCAGTGGACATTCCAAATAAATTAAAACGTACCTTTTTATGTGCCTAGCCAACATGTCAAAAAAAGACTTAGTGTATTATCACATTTTCTCCCATCAGCACAAGGCAGACATATTTAACTTGACTTCTTTTCATTTACAATCCTTTTGGACTTCTGTATTGACTTCATGTATATTGGTTCTATTCAAAATATAATGAAACCCTTCAGCCGTTTTATGTAAGGGAATAAAAATTAAAATACATTGAATTGTGTGACTAGCCTACTGTTGCCTACTTTAAGTATTTTCTTTCAGGTATTATTATACTTATATATTATTGAAAGGTTTGAAAGGGCAAGACAGAAGATTTCAAATAAAATGAATGTTTTGAAGGCTAAAGCAGCAACAAAAAAATTTGCAATGTGGCTACTAGAAGAAAACTCCACATAGCTAAAAGAATATAGATAGACTACAGATAGCCACTCAATTTAAAGACGTTCATGCAGAAAAACACTAAGCCCCAAAAACAGTGATTACATAAAAATACTTTTCATATAGGCCTTTACTGTTTTAGATCACTATATTGTTTCTCTGGAGAACAAATGGGTTTTTTTTTGGAGAAGTTTTTGCTGTAGGGCATGTGCACTTGCCAGACAGACAGAGAGAGACAGAGAGACAGAAAGTGAGAAATCACCCCCCGGGGGGGTGGGCACGCCTCAATCTCTTCTCCTCCATTCTCCTCTCGGGATCTTGGGCACGCACACACACGCACCCGGCGTGAGTCTTAAGCCACTGGGTCCAGGACACGAACCGCGGTCGACTATGTGGGAGTCCAGTGACATAGCCGTTATGCCAATTGCTGATCCCTGGAGAACAAATGGTTTTAAGAGTCTCTCCCATTTAACAATTGAAAACAATTTTAATGCTCCAGAACTAGTATTTAAGGAAGTATATATAAGACATGATATGTTTTGGTCTAAATAACAGTAGCTTGGCTCTTTATCTATGATTATGGGGCTAGCAGGTGGTGTGGGGATTAAAGCAGCTAGATCCCTCATGGCTAACTTCATAGTTCTAGTTCCAGACCTGGTGGCTTGAAAAATCACATCAGGTGTATATATATGCATGCCTAAATTCCTGAGAGGAGAATGGAGAAAGAATTGTGGCATGATTGTCCCACCTGGAATACACTTCTCCTCTTTTTCTGTCTTCCACAAGCACACACAAACTATAGCAATTAAAAAAGAATTGTGACTATGTTATGCATACATACGGCAGAAAACTTGATAACACAGAGCCAGCAGATGGCATGATGGTTACACCACTCGACTCCCACATGGCAAACCACATTTGGAGTCCCAGATCCAGTGGCTTGAAATTCATGCCACGCACATGTGTGTATGTGCCCAAGATCCCAGGAGGAGAATGAAGAAGGGATTGCAGCATGGCCATTCCCCCTTGGGGTGATTTCTCACTTTCTCTCTCACTGTCTCTGTCTCTCTCCTTGTCCTGTGAGTGTCGCTTCAATGACGACGCTGACAAGGTCTTCTCCAGAATGCTTTATTACCCCAGGCTTCTTACAATCTTAGTCTTCCTCCTCCTCTTCCCCAGCCCAACTGGGCTCCCTATATATCCGTCCCGCAAACCAGTCCTCTTTTGCCACCAGGCAAGCACTGATAGGCTGAGGCAGTGCCTTACGCGTTCCGGAACAGGAACAATAACCAAATATGGGCTTGTTTATGTAGAGGTCTGGGTGCTCTCGGCGCCATGTTAGGGCGGGGTAGCTCCACATGTGAGTGCACATGCCCTAGGGCAAAAACCTCTGGAAGGGGAAAATGTGAAAACACATGATGGCAAACAAGAACTTAGAAATAAGTAGGTGACCGACATTTTCTTCTAGTTATTTGATGTACTAAGAGTCTTAGAATAACTATGTAGTCTATTTCCCGTTTTTGCTAGGAAAGTTACCCCAATGAAGAACAGACTTTTGAATTCTGATGAGAGGGCTATTCAAAAGCTGGATTTTGATAACAGCTAATCTGAAAGTTTGCAAGAAAAACAAACAAGCATTCAGCCTTAGCCTGCATTGACAAGTTCTTAATGACAGAATAGAAGTTAGAAAGGTAATGGAGAAAAAATGAGCTAATCTTTATCTATCCAAGTTTTGAGAACTCCAGGTCTAAATCAGGTTTCACTCCAAATGAGCAATTGAAGGCAACTGGTTATTCATTCTGTGGGAGCATGAAATATAGCTAGATAATGTTTTGCAAGTGCTTCATCTTTATCTGTAGACAAGTGCCAAATTAATTTCATGCTCACAATGTGTGCCATCTAAGAGGTCTCAGGGAGGGTTTAAAATGACTTAAACATCCAAGTGCATTAAACAGCAGAGTGATGAGTTGTCATAGGATTTACACTCCTACATTGAAAACCATCATGTAGATTATTTAATGAGCTCAATATTCAGTATTGCTAACCCTAATTTCTATAAACTCATCTATGAAATGATTTTTCAAAGCTGAGAAAAAAATCAAGAATATGCCCAAAAGGTTATTTCTTTTCTTTTTTTTCTTCCTTTCTTTTTTTTTTTTTTTTTTTTAGTTAGTTAGTTATTTGTATTTTCCATGAGTAGGTGAGCAAGAGACAGAGAAAAAACTTGAGGCAGCCCCAGTAGAGTCAGAGTCTTTAGGCTGAGATCCACCCTAAACCTTAGCCATGGATCACAGGCAGGCCTGTACCTGGCGTGCATAGGGAGGCACAAAACATGAACTGGGTACTTTCTCACATGGGTGGGTCCAGCATTGCAAATCAGTTACCACCATACCACCAGCTGTCCTTAAGACTTATTCCTAATATCCTGATTTATTGTCTAATATTGTCTGACCTAAATATGTCATGTCAATAATGGTCAATTTGATTTTTAAACAAATACTGCCCACATGGTAAAATAAGTCTCAAATAGTATGGGTGCATACCAAATAACAAAGCATTTATATTTCCCACCTTTATCAATAATCGGCATTATACATGCATATATCTTACCTGTCACTTATAGTGACAAATATTCTAAGACAAATGAAGTACTCATCATAAGAGATTTAAAGCCACCGTGAACCAGAACTACACCAAAGTTATAAAATCATGTTATTGCTCTCTGATTTAAGTCTTTCAATTCTCGAAGCTGCTTCAAAACATAAGTCCTCTCTGTTCATCAGAATGTAACTTTGTCTGACACAGAGAAAGGCTTAAATGTTGTACTGAAGCTGAGGAAACTGCCAGTAGTCTACTGGGTAATGGGTGAGTGTTTCATTGCAAATCTTGCCCCAGGCAGATGCCTATAAGCTTCTTTCATATAGTCAATCTTTACAAAGATAATAACATTTTTTACTAGAGACTGGAGTTTTGTTATTTTGGTACTAGCAACCAGCCAGAGAAAGATACAGAAAACCTGATCACTAACCACTGATTAATTAACAAGACATTTTGGGACCAGCAAATGGCATAATGGCTATGTTGCTGGACTCCCATGTAGTTGACTGTGGTTTCGAATCTCGGACTTGGTGGCTTAAACTCACACAGGGTACGTGTGCATGCGTACCCAAGATCCCGAGAAGGGAATGGAGGAGAAGGGATTGTGGCATGGCCATCCCCCCGGGGTGTGATTTCTCACTTTCTGGCTCTGGCTCTCTCTGTCTTTTTGGCAAGTACATGTGCCCTATACCAAAAAAAAAAAAAAAAATTTAAAAATTAACAAGGCATTTATAATTAGAAAGGGGTTATTTTACTACATACTTATGTACATATGTATATGTGATATATCTAATTCTTTCTTTGCAATGTTAACTAAAAGAATCTTGAACTTGATTCTCTGACCACATAGACTTTGCAAATATCCACCTCCTTTCATAAATCCTCCTCAGGCTCCCATTTGGATAGCCACATACTGTCAAATCATGGGAAGTCATGTCTGTTTCTGCCCTAGTACATGGGTTGTTTCCTCCAATAAAGTAAACTCTCCATGTTGACCTACTAAGCAATAAGGATGAAGGACATATCCAACGAAGGGGATCCTAGAGGATTCTTGTGAAAGGAAGGAATCACCTCCTCCTCAGAGAGTAGCAGAGTCTTCTACTGCGAAAGCCCAACAGAGTGAGGTTAATTCTCTAGTCATCCTCAATAATCATTCTGAAATGTACCCCTCTCCCTTCCAGGAACATAGCACTGAAAGCTCTGTATCAGAATAGAGAAATAGTTTACTTTGCAAGTTATTGTATGACAAAATACGTTATTTTCTTGACAAATGATAGGAATAATTAAAAACTGAAGGTACAAATGGCAATACTTTTAAGCTGTTATTTGTCTTTAATAAAAGAGAATTACTAGAATCCATTTGCAAATGGTTGGAAGACACTTCAGGAGATAACATTTTTGAGACATTCAAAATTTCCCAAGTTACAGTTAGCCTAGCTTTAATAATAGGGGAAAAAAGTTAACAATGAAGGTTCCTGGGACTAGCAGTTAGCGTAATGGCTATGTCGCTGGACTCCCACGTAGTCAACCATGGTTCGCATCCCGGACCCAGTGGCTTAAAACTCACGCCGGATGCCGGATGCATGTGCATGCATGCCCAAGATCCCAAGAGGAGAACGGAGGAGAGGGGATTGCGGCGTGGCCATCCCTCCTGGGGGGTGATTTCTCGCTTTCTGTCTCTCTGTCTCTCTCTGTCTGGCAAGTGCACACGCCCTATAGCAAAAAACCTCTCCAAACAAACAAACAAACAAAAAAAGAATGAAGGTTCCTGGGGTGGGAGGCACAACCTGGGGCATAGTGGTTAAGGCAGCTAGATCCCACGTGGCTGACTGAGTGGTGCAAGTCCCAGACCTGAGAATCATGGTGACTTGAGAAATAGGCTAGGCACATGTGTATGAGTGACCAAAATTCCAAAAGGCAGGAAAGATGGAGAAGAGATTGAGGTATGACAGTTCCACATGAGGGGTGGTGTCTCACTCCCCCACCCTTTAGTCTCTCTTTCTCTCTCTACCAAGCAAACACATACCCTCTGGCAACTTAAAAAAAATGAAGATGGGATTGTCTGTCTGTCTCTCTGTCTCTCTGTCTCTCTGTCTCTCTCTCTCTCTCTCTCTCTCTATATATATATATATATATGTGTGTGTGTGTGTGTTACTTGTTAAAATATCCTAGGTTACAAACAATGCACATGATTAAAGACAATGTGAGATATTAAGAATGGAGCTAGGATGAGTTTTGTTTCTTTTCTTTTTCTGATATTAGTTCAGATAATTCTCCCCCAAATATGAGATGCTGATTAAGAGTGTGTTCTGTTGGGTTGCCAAGTCTGCTGAATCGTGTGTCCAATTATCACCCTGATATATCATCCATTCATATATTATTCAAGAACTGATGTGGTAATTCTGATAATACAGTGTCCTTCCTCAAAAGTTACCTTAGAAGTTCAGTTCAAAATCTTATCCCTGTCCGGGAACCAGCAGTTAGCGTAATGGCTATGTCGCTGGACTCCCACGTAGTCAACCACGGTTCGTGTCCCGGACCCGGTGACTTAAAACTCACGCCGGGCCCGTGTGCATGCGTGCCCAAGATCCCAAGAGGAGAATGGAAGAGAAGGGATTGCGGCGTGACCATCCCCCCTGGGGGGTGATTTCTCGCTTTCTGTCTCTATGTCTCTCTCTGTCTGTCTGGCGAGTGCACGTGCCCTACAGTGAAAATCTCTCAAAAAAAAAAAAAATCCTATCCCTGTCCACAAATTTCATACAATGCAATTGCCTGTCAGAAGCACCTTTTACCAACAACCCTGTAATGCTAGCAATATAATGAAATAAATTTTGGGAAGTCTTTAGTCTTCAATGGGAAATGGAAGAGAAAATCTAGATAAAAATTAAATATGGTGAGTAGATTATACAAGATTGATTAAATGGCCTGGTAGATTAAAAAATGTTTGTCAAATCATAAGGAAGTATAAAAATATTTATAAATCTTATTTAAAGTTTGCAGAAAGAGGTGAATCCTAACCACTAGACCACTTGGAGTTTAAAGATACATAGGTTCTGCAAATAAAATACACAGCACAATTTCTACACATAACAATACTGTATTGTATACTTAGAATTACTAAGAGAGTAGATCATACATTGTATTCTTACAATAATAATAATAAATAAAAGGAGTAGAAGGAACTTTTGGAAGGTGATGGTAGTGATGATTTCATAGGTGTATTTAAGTATTTCAGTTCTGCACATTTTTACTGGACAATAATATGTGTACATTTATTTACAAAGGAAGACCCACTTACCTATAGAGCATCTCCTTTAAGTTATTTTAAAAACAATGGTGATAGGGACCAGCAGGTGGCATGGTAGTTAAAGTGCTGGCCATTCTCACATGGCCGACCATGGTTTGAGTTTCAGACCTGGTGACTAGATTTCTCACTTTCCCTCTCTCCCTTTCTCTCTCTGTGTCTCTCTCTGGTTAAATTAAAATAAATGAGTAAATAAATTAAATAATTAAAATAACAATGACAAAGGATGTATTGTGAGTTTGCACACATGAGGGAACTGACTTTGTTATAGGTTGCTACCTATTACATTTTTCTCCCTGTGAGTTTAACTGGAACATACACAAGTAGCAAACCAGCAAGAGTAGTATCCTTCCTGTCAAGTTCAAATGTGTTTAGGTGAGTTCAATATGTCCAGAAGTAGTAGAGACAATAAAATATATATGAAATAATTCTAACTCACAATTTACAAAGATCTGCATTGATCAAAATATCATATTGGCCAGCTACTAAGGTGCTACAGTAACTCAGTGCTCTGCAAGGCTGGAAGCCATATGGCTGACTAAGGGTTTGGATCCCTGGGTTGCCCTGAAAACAGAATAGGCACATACATGCAGGTGCCCAGGATCATGAGGAGTTAGAATGCTAAGAAGAGTGGATCATGGCTTGATAATCTCTATCAAGGGTGCTTTCCTCACTTCTCTCTCTCTTTCTTGCACACCCATGGGCTATCTATCATTAAAAATATGTATATTAATAATCACAATTTTCAGAAACACAGTAATACTGGAGATTTACCTTCTATTTAGTACATTTAGTTAACAGAAGCCTACATTAAAAAAAAATCTTGAGACATTTTTAAGTTTAAAAAGTGAATTTTGGGGCCAGCAGATAGTGTAGCGGGTTACATGGCTGGACTCCCACATAGCTGACCAAGGTTCAAGTCCCAAACCCAGTGACTTAAAACTCTCGCCAGGTCTGTGTGTGCATACCATAGATCCTGGGAGGAAAAGGGATTGTGTCATGGCCACCCCCTCCACCCGCAGGGTGATTTCTCATTTTCCCTCTCTCTGTCTCTGTCTCTGTCTCTCTCTGGCACATGCCTGTGCCCTAACGCAAAATAAATAAATAAATAATAGCCAGTTTTAAGACCATTAGTCATAACTTACTTGAAGTTATTCATACCTCAAGACTTATCTTCACAAATCTAAAGATTTGTCAGATTATTTAGATTAAAGCATATTTATGGTATCCTATTATTTTACTGTACTCATGTGAGAATTAACTAGATTCCTTTGTTTAAAAAAAAAGAAAAATAAAAAAAGCATACAAGAAAATAGCTTTCTGAACTTACTTCAAATATATATGGATGATAATTACTTGGTAATTGCAGGTTTTTTATACTGACAATTCGAGTTTTAATTAAGCTTATGTGATTATCATTCTGAGTGTATGTTTTGAGGATCGTAACAAATAAGATTTTTTTAGAATGCATTTATACATCAAAAACTTTATTTCTGATTTATTTTTCCTCTGACTACTTATGTAGTAGAATTAATAACATATCTTTGGATCCTTATCAATGTTACTTCAATAGTGTATTGGCCTCGATATGTAACCTTGCTAATAAAACTGTTGATTTGATATGTCAGCTTTCTTGCTAGAAACTGTCAAAGTCTAATAATATTATTTCTTTTTTTCCCCCACAGTGGAACACCCTGACAAAATGGCTAATGACCAAGGTATGGTAGCTCAATCTGTCATTTTTTTCTCCTTGAATCAATCCTAGCTTCTGGAAATGTCAGTCATTACTTTGCATTCCTCTTTTCACCTGGGCCATACACCTGATGAAGCAGACACTGGCGTGAATGATTAATCATGTTAATGAAGTTCTGCTTGGCTGAGGCTGTGGCTCTGATAGGGAAGATGTAAATTTCCTTGAGAGGAAATTGTTTTGTCTCTATTCTAAAGGACCAATTAAAATGTCAAGCTTCTTTGTATGAAATAAATTTTTTGTCTCTGTCTGCACTTCTGAATAATTCACATTAAGTATAATTAAGCTCAGCATAATTTTCAAGCTGCTCTTACACCCTTTCATGAGCTATGGATTAAAGTTTTGTAGCTCTACAGAGAAAAACCATAAATCATGTGTGCTTTTCCCCTACAATGAGCTTCTTTTAATAAATAAAAGCAAAGTTGGATCAACTTTTTTGAAAAATGTTCATTTCAAAGCTGGAAAGCTTTCAGTCTATGAATCAGATGCTTGTCTGACTTCAGAGTATTTTGTCCTCCTTCTGTTCTTTTTCAAAAAAAATGCTGATTGGTATAGAGAAATGGGGATGGTTTTATACAATGGAAAGTGGAGATAAATAAGAGTTATCTATTAACTCATTGTAAATATGAGTTAGCTAGTACCATGATTTGTAGACTGATTGATAAATTAGAATTCCATGATCTTTACACAAAAGACACTTAGTAGAATGCTGAAGAAGAAAAAGAATGGTTTACGAGTTTTATCTTTCCAAGATGTTAGATTTTTTCAAGAGGTAGTATGGAAATGCTTGTAACCGGTTGTAGTCAATGTTGTCAGTGTTTATGGACTCAGAGTCAACACAGCATGTATAGTTTGTCTTCTGTCTTGGATGTCTTATGTCAGAACTTACTTGCAAATATCACATCTCATAAGATGACATGTTATGAGATTGGGAGAATTTAAAGATATTGATTATAACCCCTAATTTATTTATCATCAGTCCTTTTCAGTGTAAAGACAATTAAGCATTTGGATATTGGCTGGCATTACATCAAAAGACTGCTCCCATAAGTGGTATTTTCTTTGATGACTCTGTGTTCATGTTTTCTCTGGGTCTTTTTTTCTTTCTTTTTTTAAAGAGATTTTTGCTATATGATATGTGCACTTGCCAGAGAAACAGAGAGAGTCAGAGAGTAATCCCCTCTCCTCCATACTCTTCTCAGGGCTTTGGGTACACAAGCACACACACCCAGTGTGAGTTTCAAGCCACCAGATATGGGACTCAAACCATTATCAACTACGTGGGAGTCCAGTGACATAACCATTATTCTATCTACTGGTTCCTCTCTGGGTCTTTGTACTGTACTGTACTTGATAGAACACAGCTAGGATTTCCCATGAAGAATAATAGAACAGATAGAGTGCACAGAAAATATCTACCCTGGATTAATACTTCCATTAATTGGTGACAGTAGGTAGTATAGTAATTAAGACACTGAACTCCCACATGGTCAACTGTGGTTCAAGAACCTGACTCAGCAGCTTGAAACTCACATAGGGCACATGCCCAAAATAATGAGAGGAGAACGGAGGAGAAGGAATTGTGGTATAGACATCCCCCATGGGGTGTTATTTCTCACTTTCTGTCTTTCTGTCTCTTCAACTAGTACACATGCCTATAGAAAAAAAAAAAAAAAAAAAACTCTCTCTCAAAAAAAAGTTTCATTAATCTAGGTGCTTTTGCTTAATTCCACTGAAAATATTTAAATAAGATCAATATTTATTAAACAGTAATATTTATAAAAGTATTAATGAGTAATTATCACTTGGCATATATTTACTTTAACAAATCAAATATTAGTGCTAGCCAAGTCCAAACCTGGAATAATTAATTAGTAGTAACTGTTCTATTATTTCAGTTATAAAATAATGATAACCTCTCATAAACCTCTTCACTTAAATGAATTTGGAAGTTGTAGAGACAAATAACACTTAATTTTTGAAATTATATTTACAAACAGTATAAAATAAAAAATTTAAAGAATAACTGAACAGGTTAGAATATTACATTGTTAATCATTTGGGTAAAAACACCTTGGTATATTTGAAATATTTTCATTGTAATTTTGCTGTTATGTTTTTTAAGTTAAGTATTTTGTTTAATATTATTATAAGTAGCCAGCCCCACAGTGTAACACCATACTGAGGGGAACAGATCCCATATGACCAACCAGTGGTTGAGTCCTAGCCCCAGCAGCCAAGGGGTGATAAACAAAACACACACACACACAAACACACACACACACACACACACTGAGTTGTTAGAAAAGTCATGACATATTTTTCTATGCAAAAGTATGTCATGACTTTTCCAACAACCCAGTACATTATAAGCTTCCAGAAATATATTTTGTAAATTGCTCATTTTATAGAAGACAAATGAATAAATTATTCCCCAAACCCTCTAATCATACACCCTCTATGAATTTTACTCTTATTCTTTCACCTACAGTGTTATTAGGTCAGTTACCAGGACAAAAGGAATTCCCAAAAATTATTGCCGGCCACTGAATCTATTAATATATTTGGGTAGTTATTCTTTTGGTTCATCCATATCACTTAGAAAGATTCTGTTCTCTATTATGCTGCCTTATTCACTAAAAGCAGACATATAATTTGACACATTGATGGGGTCTAATTTTTCTTTTTTTTTTTTGAAGAATTTTTGCCATCAGGCATATGCACTCACCAGAGAGAGGCAGAGAGAGAAATTGAGAAATTGTCCCCCTGGGGGTTGATGATGGTCACCACTGCGATTTCTTCTCATCCATTCTCTTATTGGGATTTTGGACATGCGCACACATAGGCCCAGTGTATTTTTCAGGCCTCTGGGTCCAGGCCTTGAACTGTGCAGTTGGCCATGTGAGATCTAGTGCCTTAATCACCACACCTCCTGACTCGATGTGTTCTAAACTTATTTATTTATTTTAATTTGACCAGAGAGAAGCAGAAAGAGAGAGAGAGAGAAAGTGAGAAAGCAAGCTACCAGGTCCGGGACTTGAACCATGGTTGGCCATGTGGGAGTATCCAGCACCTTAACCACCACACTACCTGCTGGTCCCAATGTGTTCTAAACTTTACAGTGAACTAAACTTGCTTATAAAATTGAGCAGGACTGTTGACAAATAATTTAGTGGTCATAAATAATACCTTTGAATTTTTACAATAAAGCATACAGAATTTGCTAGACAGCAAAAGCTCTTTATAAACAAAATCAGTCTTCTGACTTGATGACCAAGTACATGAGAAACAACCCAGATTAAAGATTGTTCTGAGATTTATGAAAGTAATAGGAAATACCTGTTCTGAATGCTTCAACTCCCAGCATCTAGCAAATCAATTAAATATATTTTCTCATGCCCAGCGTTAGACCTGGGTGCCCCTTTCCATGGAGACATGATCCCATTGTCACATTTACAACAGGAGCTGAAATTCGACTGAGACAAAATTCCCTCTGAAAGATAATTTGGCACTTTGGGTCAGAGTTGACTTTGCAAAGATGAATCCTAAATAGAAAAGCAGAAGGTTGAATCTGATTTGGAAGCAAGAAAGTGAGAGAAGTTTTGATTTTTCTGAAAAAGTGTGTTTGTGGATTATTGTCACAATTGCTTTTTCTTGGACACTAAGATCAGTCATGAGGCACATAAATGTGGGCCAGTCAGTGGCATGGAGGTGAAGGTGACTGGGTCCCATGTGACTAACCGCATGGTTGGAGTCCTGGACCTGGGGTCTTGAAAAATGTGTGGACATGTGTGCATCCATGCCCAAAATCCTGAGAGGAGACTGGAGGAAAAGGGAGTGCCGCATGGCTATCCCCACACCTCCCCAAGGTGGGGCGATTTCTCACTTGCCCTCTGTCTCTCCAGCAAATACATGTGCGCTAGGTCAGAAACCTTTAAAAAAAAATAAAACTCTTTATGTAATTGTATTTGATTATAGCTATATTCGCTCAACTCTCTAATTTGAGTCTATTCTCTAGTTCTGCTTTTGTGTATTTCCTCTTTTCTTGCTGAGTGCCCTAATTATTACTGTAGATTCTTTCAGGCAGAAATGGTCAAGAAGTTTGAAAATCACTGTGAGATTATTAGAGATGATTTAATTTTTTTGGAGGGCTGGCTAGAATATGTGAATTGTAGAGGCCACATGAAGTGGGGCCAGAGGATATAAAAAAGTTATGCTTTCAAGTTTCTCTCTTCATTTTCCATGTTTTAATTACAACTCTTTCAATTTGTCATGTCTATGTCTGTGTGGACGTGTGGAATGGTAAAATGAGCTGGATGAAGCTCTTGCCCTCAGCCACTATTCTAAGAGCTTTACAAGATTTATTTCTTTAGAACTCATAACAGCAGTGTGGGAGAAATACTATTATTATGTCCATTCCAGTAATGAAGAAGCCGAAGCTCAGAGAATTTAAGTCACTTGCCTATGAAACACAGCTAGGAAGTGCTAGGCCATGAGTCAAATCCAGGAAACTCTGTTCCAAAAACCCTGTTTTTAACTCACTGAATTTATGATACTTACACGGGACCTTCAGAAAGTTCATGGATGGGCCAGCCAACGAGGTGGTAGTTGAGACACTTGGATCTCACATGGCCAATTGCACAGTTCAATTCTAGGACAAGAGGCTTAAAAAAAACACACTGGGTAAGTGCATGTATGTCCAAAATCCTGACAAGAGAATGGAGGAGAGGATATTGTTGCATGGTCACCCCCTTGCTGAGTTGCCTTCTCAGTTTCTTTCTCTCTTTCCAGAGTGCACACACTCTACAGCAAATTAAAAAAGAAAAAAAAAAGCTCGTGCAAAATGCATATTGTGAAGTTATGCATTCCAAAGAAGAAGTTATCCATTTGAAAATTTTGCACTAAAACGAACTGTACTTTAATTCCAATTTCTGTAAACTTTTTTTTTTTTTTTTGAGAGGTTTTCGCTACAGGGCGCGTGCGCTCGCCAGACAGAGAGAGACGTAGAGACAGAAAGCGAGAAATCGCCCCTGAGGGGGGATGGTCATGCCACAATCCCTTCTCCTCCATTCTCCTCTTGGGATCTTGGGCACACACGCACACGCGCCCGGCGTGAGTTTTAAGCCACCGGGTCCGGGACGCGAACTGCGGTGGACTATGTGGGAGTCCAGCGACATAGCCATTACGCTAACTGCTGGTTCCCATTTCTGTAAACATTTTAGTCTCCTCATTTGTTCTCTGTTTTCTGAACATACATATATAATGACATACACAATTGACATGTATCTGTGAAGTTGCTGTATCTAAAATTGTGTGCACTGATACTTTCCCAATATGACTCTTCCTTTCTCTATCTCAGTGAATGCCTTAAAGAATCAGGCAGCTCTCAACCTGGAATCATCTTGTTAGTGGGAAGACACTGTCTTGAATATGTAGTCATACTTCTTTTTCTCAGGACACACAGGGACAATGCTAATTCCACTGTCTTTCTTCAGAATTTCAATACAAAATATACTGAATGGATTAAGAAACAAAAATTTAGGGCAGCAAATGGCATGCTGGTTAAGGTGCTGGATGCCCAACTGCAGATTAAGTCCCCAACCCAGCAGCTTAAAAATCACACCAGGCACATGTGCATGCGTGCCCAACATCCCAAGAGAATGGAGAAGGGATTGAGACATGGCTATTCCCGCTGGAGGGTGATTTCTCATTTTCCTCCTTTCTGTATCTCTCTGTCTCTCTCCTCTCTAAGGAGTGCATGCACTTTATGACCAAAAAAAAGAAAAAGGAAATTTATTTTCTCACAGTTCTAGAGACCAGAATTCTCAAATCAACGTTCAGTTGGTTTTTGATAATGATACTCTTCCCAGCTTGTAGAGACCTTCTTTTACTCTTTACACATGGAATAGGATAGAATGAGCTCATTGGTGTCACTTCTTTTCTTTTCTTTTTTTTTAATTCATATGAGTGAGCACATGCACATAAAAGAATCAGAGACAGGCACTGCCTACAGGATCTAGTGACACCAGGATCTCCTTCCTACATCCTTTGGAGAGTAAGGATCTTGGGCGTTCATATGCACACATGAAGTGGTTTGGGTCAACTTGGGATCTGAACCCATGGTCAGCCATATGGCTTCCAGCACTGCAGATCAATGTACTACCACTGAGACTGAGCCTGGGATCTCCTCTTAAAAGTACATCAATGTTATCACATTAGGACTTTACCCTGATGGGTTTATTTAATCCTTTAATACTTCCATAAAGCACTATATCCAAATGCAATCACCTTGGGGGGATAGGTTTCAATATATGAATTTGGGAGGAGACACAATTAAGTTCATAATGTCCTTTTTTCTTTTTCTTTTCCTTTTTTTTTTTGGAGAGGTTTTTGCTATAGGGCACATGCGCTCGCCAGACAGACAGAGAGAGACAGAGAGGAAGAAAGTGAGAAATCACCCCCAGGGGGGATGGCCACGCTGCAATCCCTTCTCCTCCATTCTCCTCTTGGGATCCTGGGCACGCATGCACACATGCCCGGCGTGAGTTTAAGCCACCGGGTCTGGGACTCAAACCGCAGTCAACTACATGGGAGTCCAGTTACATAGCCATTACGCTAACTGTTGGTCCCAATAATGTCCATATTTTTTAAAAAAATCCTTTCATGCCTTTACAAATCATCTTCCTATTTCTTTTGATGAAGAAACTGGAAGTAAATGTTTTGCCCAAAGTTACACAAATAGTTGTTTCAGGAGTTGGAACCCAAAACAGTCTGTTCTGACTCCCACAGAATAGACTTATCACTTACAAAATATTTGGATTTCTCTTTTTGAAAATCAACTACAGTTTTTAGAACATCTCATAGAAGCATTTGAGAAAATCTCTTTGTTTCAGGATTGTAATGGAGGTTAGCTATCACTATGTAACATGACTACTTCTGGAAAGTGATTATTATATCAAACTTCTCATCTTAAGAGATTCTTTCTATTCCATTTAACCCCCAAATATTTGTCTCCACTTTGACATGTCATGTATGAAAGTTGATTTTCTTAGTGTGAGCACAAATGTTCGTGTGTGTTTCCACACCTGCCCATTATGACAATGGCATAGGTGCCTGCCCTGGCAATGATATAGAACCTGAAAGAGGTCAGAAATCTTCGGGAAATGATCTGGTCGTCACTGAGATGAATTAGGAAGAGAAGATTCACTTAAAGCATTAAGCATTCTCAAGTGTTTTTTTGTTTGTTTTGTTTTGTTTTCTTTGAGATTTTTGTTATAGGGCACTTGTGCTCCCCAAGGAGACAGAGAGAGACAGAGAGACAGAAGTGAGAAAGCATCCCCTAGGGAGGATAGCCATGCCACAATCCCTTCTCCTCCATTCTCCTCTTGGGATCTTGGGCACACACGCACACACGCCTGGTGTGTTTTAGACCCCCGGATTGGGAACTTGAACAGCAATCAATTACATGGGAGTCCAGCGATGTAACCATTATGCCATCTGCTGGTCCCATTCCCAAGTGTTTCTAATGCCCTGTGGGCTGGCAGAGGGGTGCTCTGAAACACTAGGCCTGGAGTGAGATTTGTGTTCATTTGCCAGTTTATGGATCCAGATGAAGAAGCCCGCTGCAAACTGCCCTCCAGGAGGGAGGGAGAATTACTCTCTTCTGAATCGTGGTGATGGCTGATAATGCTCTGGCTTTTCTCCTCTGTGGTCAGTCAGTTGTCCTCTATGAGCTCTAAAATGAAATCAGAAACCTTAAGTTCTAGCACAGTGCTGCCGCTGTGACCTCCCGTGAGACTCTGGGCATGACTTCAGTTGTCTCTGCATTCTCACCTGTAAAGTAATGAGTTTAGCCTCAATCATCTTCTGGTTTCTTTTACAGTTTGAAATACTCAAGTTTTAGGGTTGGTATTAGGTTAAAAAACCCAGACATGGGCCAGCAGGTGGTATGGTGGCTAAGGCACTGGATCCTATATGGCTGACTCCACAGTTCCAGTCCCAGACCCAGCGGCTTAGAAAACATGTCAGTCATGAGTGTGTACATATGCCTAAAATCCCAAGAGAAGAAGAGAGGACAAGCGCTTGCAGCGTGGCCATTTCCCTGGGGAGTGATTTCTTGCTTTCTCACTCTCTCTCTATTTCTCTTGGCAAGCATACATGCCCTATGGCAAAAATTTTTAAAATTCAAACCAGACATAGCATCTTTGCACTTACAACTTTTCTGCTCTGTGTCACTTTTCTATACACATACCATCATATTTAATTTTCATAAGAAACTTACGAATATCGAAAATGAGACACAGAGCTGAACACTTGCCTAAGTGATCACAGGTACATGACATGTGAGCATTTATTAGGCCCAGATACACACCGGGTCTACCTCTCCTCTAAACCAGTGTATCACTTTGGGAAATCCTGTGAGTTAGTTAATTGACTCCTATTTTGTTATCAAGAAAGTTAAATCTAAATGGCATCGTCATAAGTTCACCTAGTTTAAAAGACTTTGTCTTTCCTCAATAGGGTATTCAGGCAAAGTGCTTAATACTACACCTGCCATTTTACACCTCAGCAGTTTTAATCTCATGAATAAACAGAATGTTAATTGTTTCCAATTTCAGGGAAATAGGGTTTTCAAGGCAGTCCAGTCAAGCTTGGAATTTAGTTAATGTAATCCAGACTTTGCAGGGTTTGGATTACAGCAGCCAGGCGGCTGTTTGAAAAATTGAAACCTTTAGCATCATCTGATGGGAGCCATTTAATTGAAAATTAAAACCTCTTTTACCCTGTTACTGTGTTTAGTTTTTTAATTCAGTTTATTATTCAACTGCTTGCTACACCCTCTTGAAAAAGCTGTTCTCACCTGTGCTTTTCCCAGATCCAAAATTTTGTAATTCTAGAAATTATGACTCTAGTGAAAAAGAAGAGGCAGAAAATGAGTAATGTGTTTTTAATGGAGTGTTACAGTGTTTACTGTGTTCCCAGCAAGAAGTCAAGTAGCTGCTTAAGTCAACCTCTCAGGAGTTATGTTTTAATAGGTATCTTTGAAAGAAAAAAGTATATACATGCTCAGTGCTCATAGGAATTGATGTGAGTTAAGGTAGAATTTTAACTTCTTCAGACCTATAATGTAGACATTTCTGTTTACAAGCTCTCTAAGAAAATTTCATAAATGGATTTTTCTTGTAAGACCCACCATATTGCTGGATGTCATTTCCTTGCTGTAGACATTAGCCAAGTACAAGGTCTTCCAAGCTCTGCGTTCTGCCCACTTCGATTCTCTTGCCAAACACAGATGAGTCGCTGTAGCTCACAGAATATCAGTTCTTTGACATCAGACTTTGGCTGCCTGACCCAGCTCCTCATTTCTAGCCCCATGGCCAGCAAGTCCCTCCACATATGCCACAGTTTAGTTGCAAATATCCACAAGTCACTCTGGAAAAAAGTATCTTTTTCACAGCCAGTATCATTCTCTCAGCCTCAGCGATACTTTCCTCCATTCTCAGCGGAATAGAGTCCTCATCTTTTAAGATTCCCTTTCCAATTCTACTTTTTTCTAAGAAGCCTTTCTTGCCTTGCCTGCCTTTTAAGATTCCTTGTGTGCCCATAACCTCCAACTTATTCCTTATACGTTGTTGATTTCTTTCAGTTCGCTATTTATAACTTGGCTTTCTTGACCAAATTTTAAATTCCCCCCTAAAGAGGACTCCTCAGAGTCTCACTGTCATCACAACCTCCCTGTACTGTCTTTAATGTCAAAACTATCATATTATAGTTGACCGATTAATATTGAATCGTGTCACAGATGTCTGGAAAAACAGTTGCGGAGGAATCTGTAAGGGTGGGCTTGACCATCTTATGAAAGCACAGAGATTGAAAAGGCCAAAGTAACCATGCACGTGACTGTGCATACAATATATGTTTCTGGTCTTTGGGGAGGTGAGAAAGATATCTGTTTCCAACAGAGAAAAGTGTATTCAGTAATCACCTACTCCAGTAAAAGACTGAACCAAAAAACATTCTCGGTGATTCAGGACATGGCGGTCACATTTATAGATGATTCTGACCTCCTGTGACCTTTTCTTGGCCTCCACCCTTCCCGTCATTGCTCATTAGTGGAAAACATATAGACTTGAATTTCACTAGCTGCTTGTAATTCCGAGTATAGAAAGAGAAAATCAAGACTAATAGATGCTGATGAGTTTTTGAAATTCTGGCTATGTGATGTGAAGGGAATTGAATGCATTTTTGACAACTCACTGATGATCGTGTACCCAGCACTGAACAAGTACATTTCCATGAGTCTGTTTTATTATTTGAAGAAGCTTGGAATAGAGTTTTTAGGTTTTGTTTTGTTTTTGTTGCTGTTGTTGTTGTTGGAGAGATTTTTGTAATAGGGCATGTGCACTCGCCGGAAAGACAGAGAGATAGAAAATGAGAAATCACTCCCCAAGGGGGGTGGCCATGTTGTAATTCTTTCTCCTCTATTCTTCTTTCAGGATCTTGTGTATCTACGCACAAGTGCCTGGTGTGAGTTTTAAGTTGCTGGGTCCAGGACTCGACCCACTCGGTTGACCATGTGGGAGTCTGGTGACACAACCATATGGCATCTGCTAGTCCCTTAGAGTATAGTTAGCAGGGGAATATTAGCACACTCAGTCCAGCGTGAAAAGTATGAAATGGCAAGTCAGGTAGAATTGCCTGAGCATGTATGTTATAGGAGGTCAACGGGGAAGACACTGTGGGCTGTGGTAGAAAAGATTTCTTAAAACTTAAGACTGGACTTCAAATATGGGAGCAGAATGTAATCAATACAGATGATGTCAGGGGAAGAGTAGTTGATTCCTTATTTAGAGAAATTATAGGGTAGGAAAATCAGGAAGCCAAGAAGCTTGGTAAGTAGTAAGGTCTGGCAGTAGGGACTCGGGACAATGAGAGTACTCTGCAAAAAAGGGCATGATGTTGGAGAGGGAAATTGATGAGGATTTTCATATTTCTCTCTGCTTGAAGGTGGTGGTTTCAGGCTTCCCTGTTTTTCTTTTTTTAGAGATTTTTGCTAAATGGCACCCATGCACACTCACTGGAGAGACAGAGAAAGAGAGACAGCAAGGAATCACCCCCCAAGGGGGTGGCCATGCCCCAATCCTGTCTCCTTCATTCTCCTCTCAAGACTTCGGGCATACACACACATGCACCCCACATGTGTTTTAGGCCTCTGAATCTGGGACTCAAACTGCGGTTGACTGCATGGGGTCCAGTGATGAAACCATTACACCATCTGCTGGGTCCCAAGCTTTCCTGCTTTTCAACATGTTAAGTGCCTACTGTATGCACTGGTCCTTAAAGCCTAGCATGTTCCCCTGGACCCAGACCCCTATAGATCCCTTTCAGTTTTGATGGATGATGTTGATCATTTCCTTCTTGGAGGGTAAGCAGGGAGACTGTGGGCTAGGAAGAAAGGGAGATCCTGAAGGAGTAAGAACGTCAGTCATCTGCAAAGCCTTCTTCTTTTTCTTTCTTTCTTTTTTTTGGGGGGGGAGGGGAGGTTTTTCCTATAGGGCATGTGCACTCACCAGATAGATAGAGACAGACAGAGACAGAGACAGAGACAGAAAGCAAGAAATAACCCCCCAGGGGGGATGGCCACACTGCAATCCCTTCTCCTCCATGCTCCTCTTGGGATCTTGGGCATGCACACACACGTGCCCAACGTGAATTTAAGCCACTGGGTCTGGGACTTGAACTGCGGTCGACTACATGGAAGTCCAGCCACATAGCCAACTGCTAGTCCCCTGCAAAGCCTCCTTGACCACTTCTGCTTTACCTTTCCTGCAGCAGCACCTTCACTTTTCCCAGTGCTCTACATTGTCACAAAAATATGTCCTTTTCCTTTGAAAGCTTGTTTTGTGCTGTGCCCTATTGAGAATGGAGCCACCATCTTAAATCACATTCCCATACCTAAACTCTCACACCAGGATCAACTTTTAGAAGTGTTGTAATTCCTTCTCATTCCTCCTGTTAGTTATTAATTCGCCCACTAACAGTAAATCAGCATCGTTGGAGCCATCAGACTTGGCTACTTAAAATGCAAATCCTGAATATGTTAGTTAATCTTTCTGAGCTACAGTTTACTCATCTATAAAATAGGGCTGCTGTCTCTGCCTCACTGTTCCATGACTGCAACGTTTTCTTCTAATTCATGTATTCTCCACTCTTAGCCAGAATCATCTTTCTAAGACATATATTTAGTTGAGTCACTGCTCTGTTTAAAATACCCTCAGCAGTTCTCTGTCCCCTACAGGTAAATTCTAGACTCTTTGATAATACAGATGGAGAATTTTATATTTCCTCTCCGCCTGTCTTTCCGAGCTCAGCTACTTCTCCTTTCTCTACCTGACAACTTTCCACTTACTCTTCAGTCTTGACTCAAATGCTCCCTCCTCTGAGAAGACATCTAACATTTTCAAGACATGACTAGTCAGTTATTTGGCTTTCACACTTTGTCACCTACATAAAAGGTTTGTTTTTGGAACCAGCGGATGGCATGATGGTTACATCACTGGACTCCCACATAGTCCTTCGTAGTTCAAATCCTGGACCTGGCAGTTTAAAACACATGCTGGGCACACGTGTGTGTGTGATTTTCTTGCTTTCTGTCTTTCTGTCTCATACTTTGCCACGGCAAAGCTAATGGGGTCTGAAAAAACCCGCACATTATAAAAAAAAGTCTCTTAATTATTTTTAAATTATTATGTAGTTATTATTATTCACTGAATATTTTTACCTCATTAATTTGTAAGTATCTATGATAGTCATTTTTTTTTCTTGGAGAGGTTTTTGCTATAGGGCACATGCGCTTGCCAGAAAGGCAGAGAGACAAAAAGTGAGAAATCATCCCCCAGGGGGGATGGCCATGCTGCAATCCCCTCTCCTCCTTTCTCCTCTTGGGATCTTGGGCACGCACGCACACATGCCCAGAGTAAGTTTAAGTCACCGGGTCTGAGACTTGAACCACAGTCGACTTTATGGGAGTCCAGCGACATAGCCATTACACTAACTGCTGGTCCTTATGATAGTCATTTTTTAAAAAACATTATTTCTTTCCTAAGAGAAAGAGAGATGCCTCTAACAGGGCACTCACATCACTAACCACCCCCAAACTTGGCCACCCTAGTTCCCGGGCACACGTGCTTCTGTCCAAAGTGTACAAGGATGTCCTGAGACCTGAACCCCAAACCCTTCATATGTAGGTTCAGTTGTGTTATTGCTGTGTCACTGCCTGGCCTCTGCAATAGTTATTTATATCCCTAGTGCATAGCGGACCTACTCTACACATTGTTGAATAGAGCATGGATAGGGGCCAGCAGGTGGCATAGTAATAAAGGAGCTAGACTCCCACATGGCCTACCATGGCTCGAATCCCTGACCTGGTGACTTGGAAACCATGCCAAGCACATGTGTGTCCAAAATCCTGAGAGGAAAATGGAGGAGAAGGAATTGCAGTGAGGCCATCCCTCCTAGGGGTTGATTTCCCACATTCTCTCTCACTATCTCTCTGTCTCTCTCTTTCCTGGCAAATACATAATGCCCTATAACAAAAACCTAAAAAAAAAAAAAAAGAAAAAGAAAAAAGTTCATGGATGGATACATGAATAAAGAAATACTGTGCTTCACATGTTGTTATTTACACACAGTAGCAGTGCAGCCAGCTGCTTGCTCACATGTTAGTGTTTTCATGCTGCAGCTGCAACTTCTAGGCGTAACGTCACTTGGAGGATAAAGAGTCCTCATGCTCTCTGCTACTTTTGTACTGCTTGAAACAAACGTGTCACACAGGATTTTAGAATACGCTTGCAGACCACCCAGGTCAGGGAGGCTTTCGTGGATCATTCAGTGCCTTTGAGAACAGTTGCTCCATTACAGATCGCAAAAGACTGTGTCATCCTCCACATAGCAGTCCGGTAAAGGAGCTAACTCTTGGGGAAGTGAATAATCCACAAACATGCCCGTATTTAGAGAAAAGAGATGCTCGTTGGATTTTAATAAAGGGAACAGCTGCATCTGGAAGTGATCTCTTAGACCTCTGGGCTGGTCATTATTTCAGATGCACTAGAGGCAAGAGTGCACGTAAGATACTCTGGTGAGAAAGACGACTTCTGAGACCCTATGCTATTAAGTAACATATTTTTAAAATCTGTTAACAATTTGTTAATCAAAAGTTTCATTGTAAACTTATGAAGTAATCATTATAATAACTATGAAACAACCAGGCTTTATATATTTGGAAGGTTATGATGTGGGTGATCAGATGCAGCTGACAAGTTTTCATCAGCAACTGGGTAAAGGGAGACTAATTACAGTTAAGATTCCTTTATGTTATAGATTAGACTTTAGGAGCTTTCCTCACCGCAAATATTTAAGAAGGAAATTAACTACTTTCCAGTGATTAAAAGGTTTTGTTGATCTGTCCAACTCATTTATAAATTTCTTTGCCCTACATTATAAGGTTGCTCAGGAAACTTTTCTTTCAGTGTCAGAACACACATAGGCTCAGACAGTCATGATCTAAAGTCACACTGAAATGTCAGTAGAGAACAGAGATAAGGATAAGAAATTCATGTTTGTAGTTGTCCAGGTCTAGGATGCCCATGTTTTCCATCTGTCCAGGATTGTCCTGGCTGATATCTAGGCCCAGGTGAAACTGATAATAGTACTGTCTTCCTCTCTTAAAATGTCTAGATTTTCAGGAACTGGCAGGTGACATGGTGATTAAGGTCCTGGACTCTCACAAGACCAACTGTGGTTTGAATCCCGCATCCAACGACTTACTTTCTCATTCTCCCTTTCTCTCTCTCTCTGTCTCTCTCTCTGGTCAAATTGAAAAATAGCAATCAATTAATCAATTAATATTTTTAAAATCTCTTAGTAAAAAAAATCTAGATTTTTCATAATAATTATACAATCACTCTGCTCATGACAATATTTGTGTACGAAACTATAATTTTAGTTTTTGGTTTGGGGTCTAAAGAATCTTTAAAAATGTTTTTGTTTCTCAGCAGGAGTCTACTTGGCTCATATTTTATAAAGGCAGAAATTGGAATGGCAAAATTCTAAAGGAAAAGATGGGCAATGGCAAATGCTGTTCTTTTGCACTCTGTCTCGCTCAGGATAGTTACCGAATACATTGCTATTCTGCAAATTACTGCTCTTAGACTTTCCACGGGTGGTAAATACAACCAAAGGTTTTGAAGACGGCACAGCAGCACAAATCTGTTGCGCTCAAGGTTCCATATATGGCAGCCTTATTAGCTGCCCTTACATATACAAGGACTTGAAAAACGTCATGGAAACAATGGCATTAAAGTACAAGGATATATTGGCGTAAAAAAAAAATTGAAATCCACACGTAATTTGTTTATAATACACATTTCTTAAGAATGCTTTGTTTTTATGATTTCCTATTTTTGCCATAGGGCATGTGTGCTTGCAGGAGAGAGACAGAGAGACAGTGGAAGGGAAAGTGAGAAATCCCCCTCCAGAGGGAAAGGCCAGACCGCAATCCCTTCTCCTCCATTCTCCTCCTGGGATTTGGGGCACGCATCCACACATGCCTGGCATGATGTCCATGAACTTTTAAGATCCTCATGTAACAGTAATGTTGTATTGTCTTCTAGTCAATGAACTTTGCATATTTATTTGAAAGCCATGTGCAGAACCTTAAGTAAGGGTGGGGAAATTCATTAGTTCTTTTCTATTCATGTACATTTGAAATACCCTAGGTGTTGGTGATGATTTGGCTTCCTGGGTTTTGATGCCCTGATGCCTTTGTTCCCAGTCAGCAGTATTATCATCTGCCTGATAAACTGATTTTTAGACACATTTTCCAGCCTCTAACAAATCATTTACTTTAAATATATCTCAATCTCATCCGTGTGTGGAATAGTAAAACTGTATTCAAGTGATGTTAATGGATATTTTTATCCACTAGAGTACAAGACACAAAATCAAGGCATTATCCATCACTTCCACCAGCATTATCCTCAGAGAACCAATTCTCAAATCAAGAAGATATCTCAGTGTGTCGCATCCTTGGAAGAGGATATATGTTGAGCATTTGTTAGATGACTGAGCTGCCATTTGATTTAGATTATGAGCCATACGTTTTTCTCTAGGGATTGATTGTGTGGTTGGCATCCTGAAAGGCCCTCTGTTATCCCATTCAGGGAAGATGGATTAAAGAAAAGATTAGAACTACCACATTCCAGGTTCTCCCATGTCCTCTGCAGATTAATTTCCCATTCTCTCCTCTCTGAATTTATAAGCATCCACACAGAAAAACCAGACACTAGCACTGAAATCCCAGTGGAATTTATCTTTGGTAGGTGCTGTAAACTTTTTACCATGGGAAATATTCTCCATCTGCTCATGTGTGCTACAAGTAAGGATTTGACATAAACATCAATGCTGTTTCATTTTACACATACACACATAGGCACCCACACAGCTAAATACAAATACAGAAACAGTATTTTTAGTGACACAAAGAACAAGAACAAGAACATAAAGATAAATTGTATCATGGTAACAATGTAATAGTTGTATAGATCAGTAACACATTACAAATTATCTATCTGATATTAGTCACTCAACAGTGATAATACAGTATAAATGTCACTTTGGTAAGCACTAAGGAATAAAACAATGAATATTCTTTAACATGAGGCCATAGTAATTATGTTCATTTTTTCCTCAATTTCCTCAATCCATAGAGCAAAGGAAATCATGGAAACCTTAGCTTTTATTCAAGGAAGCTACATGGCCCTTGCCCAAAAGTGATCAAAAGAAAACTCTTCATTGAGATCTATACTTTTATTTTTTGAGATCTATACTTTGAATAAATATAATTCCTTAAATGAATTTATGATTTATATTTTTTAATTCAAATACAAGACAGAAGCATAAAAGTTGTGATTGTGACCTACCGAGGAGTTAGCTAAATAAAATATATTTAAATATAATGCAAACTATTTTTTAATAACTCAAAAACTGTCACAATCTTCCTTTCTTAAGTCAACTACACATTGATTTTTTTCCCCCCTGCAGCGACCGTTTCTTGGTTTCAAAATCTAAGGTAAAAGTAGCAAATATTTGCTCTGATTATCAAAATTTTCTGGCAGGTTTTTATTATTATTTTTGATGTAATTATCTGCATGAAATTCCTAGTTGATTAAGTGACACATAAATTCATTACTCTTTAGCATCTTAACTATTTTCCTACCCTCAATGTTTGTCATTAAAGGAATATGGACACACGAATAAAATGTAGCATTTTTCTTTACATTTTCTAAGATATAATATTATATAGTACATTTTGATCACTGTATTCATATTAAAATCATGATTTTATTAAGTCCTATAAAAAAAGAAAATGTAGAACTGGCCCTATAGTGTAGAAGTTCAGTCCATCCCAGCTCTGGTGGCTTAAAAACCTGGGCATATAACAAGACCTTCATGAGACTGAGGAATGGAGGAAAAAGATATTGTAATATGATCAAGCCCTATAGGGGCCTCTTCCTCTCCCCCCCCCCTTAGTATATGCACCTACCTTCTGACATTTAAAGACAAAGAGAAAAAAGGAAGAAAAGAAAACACATACTTCCCATTTTCAATTATTTTTACCACGTTGAACTTTATTTGAAAAAGAACCCTAGATGTATTGGAATTTATTACATCACTTACAAAAAGTTATGTTAAAATTTTCATAAAATCATTGAATTACTTGAGAAAATGTTAAAACATTTAATATAGTATTCAAAAATAGTAATTTAAGGCTTTTTAAATAGATGTAATTGTGGAATACATCATGTTCTATGACTAAAAGTAATTTATTATGTATTATTTGCATGCACTTTCTTTAATAAAACCAGATATATTTTATATCATTTTAAATCAAACATTTATATTAATAGATACATTAAATTATTCTTAAATCTTTAAAGTAAGAGCAAATTAAGAATCCTTTACAGTTGGTTAATATTAGCCACCAATAAGCCTGGATAGACTCTAGATGCAATGAACCAACTATATCTGTCATGGTAAGATCCATATCTAATCTATCTTTTTATACTACCCTTTCCCTGAGGATCTAGAACTATTTATTCTCTATAGTAGACATTTCATAAATGTTGACTGAAATATTACCAGTTTTATGCTCCATTATTAAAATTAAGACCGGTGGGATAGGATAGTAGTTTATATCTTTGTATTAAGTGACATTTACTCCAGCTTCTAAATTCTAATTAGGCCTTTATTTTACTAAATCAGTGCTTATTAAATTAACCAAGTTAATTAAACACATTCAATATTTGTTCCATAGCAACAAGCCCTTAAAAGTCCTCTAACATGCCAGGCAATAACTCCCAGTATCCTTTCCTCTTTAATTCACAATGTTCTATTTCAAAACTTTGCACTGCTTGTCTTAAAGCCATGGGAGAATCCCTTCTTATTATTATTACTTATTTTTATTCCACAAAGGAATACTTCCGGGAATTTAAAAGACATGTTTCAGAGACCAGAAATTCACAGCATAGAAAATTAAAATTTTGTTCTTTGGATGAAGAGATCCCAGACTCATCAATAGCCCAGAAATACGTTTTATGTTTCTCTGCCGAAGTGGTGCAAGAAATCTAAATTACCATAAATCCAATCTTGCTCGTTGATGATATCACATTTCTTTAAAGTACTTTCTATTGGGCTTGTTAAGAGTTACTTAATTTTCTTTTGTGTTATCAATCTAATTATAACCAACAAAAAGTTCATCCGTGTCAATATACTACGTTCGGTGGGTAGAACACCCGAGGTTGAAGCTACCTCTATTTGGAAGCATTTCCAGACTTCCTTTATCTTACTTAGCAGTCTGACCTATATGACATCTGATTTCTTTTCCATCTATTGAAATTCACCATGGAATCAATAGCCTCACTAAATCTAAGGGGTGCCATGCTCATAGAACTTTATGTCTAGGTAATATATGGATGTGCTTGTGGGCTTGTTTTTGCATCTCCCACAAACTAGCAGGGAGAGTTGGAAACTTCATTAAAAAGATATTTGTCAGAATGCTAGAGGAAAAGGAAAATCCTCTGCGGCTATCTACCTAATTTCTAGCCAATACAGGATTACTCCCAACAGGAATCATTTATTGCTTTACTGGCCTAAGTGATAGGGTTGTTAGCATTTCTTTTGGCTGACTGCTTTGCAAGTTAGCTGCTTTCCGTTGCTAGCAGAGTCATCCTGATATTCATACAGAACTTCCTGTCTTGTTTCATTTCTTTCAACATTGATCTCACAAGTAGCTCATGACCAAAGCTTATCCTCTGCTCATTGAAACCCCAAATGTGTCAGAATTACATAAACAAGATATTTGGAGAAAGGCTTAGACTTGTCCACATTTTAGTCAGTCCACCAAAACTTTCACTATTTCTGCTCGTTTCAGTTGCTTATCTCCCTACCACCTCCCCTCCCTATCAAACACACACCCAGGAGCCACCATTTTTGCTCCCATCCTTACATACTCACATTCATTATTAGCACAGAAGATTTTAAATGTGCTGTTTTATGCTGAAGACAGAATATAATTGGATTAACTTATTTCATTGCTTGTTGGAAGCTTGACATACTCTGACTTGATATCAAAAGAATTTTTTAAATTGTGAGTCTACAGTCAGTTAACAGGATTTCAAGTTGTTTCTTCAAAGCTCTTTTGCAAATAAAATGATGAGATCTTGGGAAAGCTTTAGTAAGAGGAGTGTTTGGTATGCAAAAGAATGTCAGAAGACCAGGACTTGAAAGTGATAGAGATGAAGAAAACTCAAATCTATAAATGTGAAAAAAACATCCTGTTTTTGTAGCTGACTGCCCCAGTTGGCTTCCTCTACATCATCCACCGGGTATAGCTGCTTTTAGAAATAACCCTTTTAAGCAAGTAAAATGGAGAATTAGCTGAGTTCTGGTATGGGTTTGCATGCAGATTCAAAGTTCAAATGTTTTTCTCTAAGTGAGTGGTCTGCCTAGATATTCTAGAACTCAAAATCGAATCAAATAATTACAGTTCTACAAACATATCAATAAAAAAAGGGATTACTTGGGTGAAACACTATTCATTCAATTTTGGATGGTAGTATAATTATTTCTGGTTAATTCCTGGCTCAATTCTCTTAAACACTACTTCCAAAATTCGTCAACACCTAATGGAAAGCAGTGTTCTCCGTAATGCAATACTAAAGGGACCTTCCTTCCTTTCATGATGAATTTGTGAGAAATATCCAGATCATGGGAACCAGCAGTTAGCGTAACGGCTATGTCGCTGGACTCCCACGTAGTAGACCGCGGTTCACGTCCTGGACCCGGTGGCTTAAAACTCACACCAGGCGCGTGTGCGTGCATGCCCCAGATCCCGAGAGGAGAATGGAGGAGAAGGGATTGCGACGTGACCATCCCCCCTGGGGGGTGATTTCTCACTTTCTGTCTCTATGTCTCTCTCTGTCTGTCTGGCAAGCGCACGCACCCTATAGCAAAAACCTCTCCAAAAAAAATAGGAAAGAAATATCCAGATCATATGGGTGGTGACATACTCCCTACACTTTACGCCCACCTTAGTATCTTATTCTCAGGCCTCTCATTCGGCATGAAAGAGTGGCCAAGGCCAAGGTACAGATGAGATGTGCCATCCCCTTGTAGGATGGTAACAATCATGTGTCACTTGTTAGATGGGTGGCCGCATACTCAAACCTAGGAGCTATGACCTGTGTCCTTTCTGCTCTGAAATAGTCAGGAGAGCAACATTTAAACTATTTAAACTGATACCTTACTGTACCTTTTCTTTTTTTTTTTTTTTTGACACTTTAACAAAAATATTGACAGCTTAAAAACAAGGAGAGGGATAGTTTCACAAAGAGGAATTGAATTCCGCTTGTTTAAGAAAGTCCATTTCCATGATAGATTTTTCTCACAGAAGAAACATACATTTTCTCACAAGTTATGATAGTATTTATATTGTCGGACTTTTTTAATGTGGTCAAATAATGTGTTAGTGTGTCCTTAATTTTTCTCATTTTATCTGTTTGTTTGGTTTCATTTGTCCTTACATGGTGTGCGCCCGCTAATAGGCTGTCATGCTTCCCTAATAAACAGGTCGTCATGGAGATGGAGGCTACTGGCCAGTTGATACTAATTTGATTGATAGAAGCACTCTCAATGGTAAGTATATAAATTAGGTTCTATTGAATTAGTTATATTAATTAAGTGGTTAATTGTAGAGTGTCTGGGACAGATTTTTTATTGAGCACAAATGCTAAGAACTCTGGACTTAGAGTTTTAATGGGATGATAGAAACGTGAACGTATTGACGAACTTGTAAGGCATTCCGCTCATGAATGACGCCAACAAAAGTTGATGGGTGCATTAAAACAAAAGTAAAGTCATAATAATTTAAAGAGCCAGGAAGGCCCAAGCATGGTTCATCTTCTATGGGATATGGAGCTATTAAATACCTAGATTTTGAAATTTTATAATGTATTTTAAATGTTTATAAAGAATTTGAGTGTGTTAGAAAGAGGCGTTATCTATAGTTGATGAAACGAGACCTCATTTAGTTTCATCAGTTAGTTACTGGGACTTTTTACCTGGAGGATACATTTTTTTAAATCCTCTAGTACATTTTTGCTAATTTTCCTTCACTTGTCAATATTAGACATTTATTTCTGCTCATTCTAGTGATGCATACCCGTATGTGTATTGACTCTGGGGATGACCAGATAGAGGTAACATTATTTACAACATTGGGGGAGGAGTAAATTAGTGTGGAGTTTGTATTTAAGAATATTGTCTTCCGTTTCGCTGAAATAGAAACTTTGGAAATTAGCAAGAGACTAATGTATATACAAGACTCCATTAAAGATTTTTGTTTATGTTTTAAGTGCCAGAGGGAACATGTGCTTTCCAGAGAGAGACAGAGACACAGAGAGAGGGAAAGGGAGAAAGCTCCTACCAATGTGGCATGGTTATGCCACAATCCCTTCTCTTCCATTTCTCCATCGTTTTCAGGATGAGCACAGGAAGAGCTTGCAATGCAGGGAGCAGTGAGCACACCTGAAAAGATAGACCCCGGCAGGAACAATAAATGAAGAGGGTGAACAACCAGATGGAAAAGGCAGAAAAATACATTCTAGGAAGATGAAAGATGGTGAGGGTAAAATAAGGAAGTCATTGATAATTTGTAGGTTTTAACACACCAGTAGTACAGTTGACCCATCATGCCTGCGAGTTACCTATTCTCAGATTCACCCAAATCAAGTTAAAAATGTTAAACAAAACAGGTCCCAAAACATCCAAATGGACAACTTAAATTTGCCACATACCAAGAATCCATGCAAATTAAATGATGTGTAGGCATCATATTAGATACTAAAAGAAATCTAAAAGGAATATAAAGTATATGGAAGGATATGCATAGTTGAAATACAAACCTTATACCATTTAATATAAGGGACTTGAGCACTTGACAAGTTTGGTATCTGCACAGATTTTGAAACCAATGCCCTGGGGATACCAGCAGTGGACTGACGTTTGGAGTCTATGTGGAGAATTAGTCCCCTTTAGAATCATTCCACAGAGCCAATTTTACAATACTATTTCTACAGGGAGATTAAAATTGAAAGACATGTATAGTTAAAGGCATGATTATCTATACTGGCATGGGATAGCACTTTTTCCTTTTCGTTTCTTTCTTTTCTTTTTTTTTTTTTTTTTTTTGTTATGGAGAATCAGAGACAGATGACAGAGGGGAAAAATGAGAAATTATCCACTAGGGGGGGTGGCCATGGCACAATCCCTTGTCCTCTACTCTCTTCCTGGGACTGTGGGCAAACACCCATATGCACCCAGCATGATTTGCAAGCTTCCAGGTCCAGGACTCAAACCATGGTCAACCATGTGGGAGCCTAGTACCTTAACCACATCAACTGCTGGCCCTAGAATAGTACTTTTTGAAGAGACAGAGTGAGAGGAAATTAAAGAGCATATTGATATGGATAATTGATAAAGAGAATTAATCCCTTGTAGCTTTTGACAACTAAACAGTTGTTCTGAGCATTAAACATGGATCAAACGTTAGAACCAGCAATTTGCGTAATGGCTATGTCGCTGGACCCCCATGTAGTTGACTGTGGTTCAAGTCCCGACTGGTGGCTTAAACTCATGCCAGGTGTGTGTACATGCCCAAGATCCTGAGAGGTGAATGGAGGAGAAGGGATTGCGGCATGGCCATCCCCCTTGGGGGATGATTTCTTGCTTTTTGTCTCTCTGTTTTTCTGGTGAGCGTGCACGCCCTATAGCAAAAACCTCTCCAAAAATAAAAGATGGAGCAAACATAAGGCACACACACAGGACCGTAGACTCTCTGCAACTGTATGTCCTAAAGGACTCCAATCTTGGATAACATGGCCAGAGTTGGGCTAGCTCAGTAGCCTAACCATTAGGAGAGCCAGATCCCACATGGCCAACCTTGGTTCAATTCCCGGCCCCAGCAGCTTGAAAAATATGCCAGGTGCAGGTGTAGTGCATATGTGCGCATGCCCAAATCCTAGGAGGATGAAGACAGGATTATGGCATGACTATCCACTGTGGATACTTTCTCTCTCTCTCTCTCTCCCTTCTCTCTCTCTCTCTCTCCCTTCTCTCCTCTCTCTCTCTCTCTCTCTCTCTCTCTCTGTCTTTCTGTCTTTCTCTGGCAAGTACATGTAGAAAGCCTAATAAAATATGAGTTTCTAACTGTGTATGAATAAGAAATAAATAAAAATCATGTAAGGATTTCCATTTCAGTATACATATGTATCACAATGTATATATACATAAGCAACTAGAAATAATTCAAATCTAACTGGGCCTTCTATAATTTATTTAATTGGTAAATCTGTAAATTCCAATTTGGGGTCAAGCATAAAAGTTTGGTGTTGACTATTTGAACTCCTCTTCAAAATTTCTAGTTAAACAGAAAGTTTAATCCTACATTGACATGAGCATATAGGTCACTAAGAAATTCCTTTTTCAAAGGAGTCAGACCTCAGATGGAGAGAGTGACAGTCACTGAAAGAAATGCATGTCATTGCATTCGTTTCTTTACCATTCAAGATTCACAGTAAGAAACAGAATCATAATTAAGTTGGACCTGATAAACATTATCTCACAGGAGAAAGTCATGCAAATAAAATAGACTAATGGCATTCAGTGGCTTCGAACCAGTTTAGATAAATTACTGACATTACTCCTTCCCAATTTTCTTCATCACTTAATGATGTTTTAAGGATTACATGTTAAATGAACAGGATGAACAAAGCACCTGAAATATTTCTTGAATCCCTATTGGAATAACAAATTATTACTTGGCTGATTAAGGTAAATTGATAACCTCAGAAAGACACGGATGGGTGTTGGAAGGCAAATGTAATCTGTTTCCTATTCTATTTGCAGCAGATAAATGATGGTAAATATGTAATTGGACTTCAGACGGAGCTATTACAAGCAAATCAGCAAAAGCATCTGAAACCCCAGCTTCCTAATTAAAATTCTGCTAACATCTTATGCTTTAGAAGGGGGGGGGTATATTTTCCAATTAGATGTGCACGAGAGGCCCCTGTGTGACAAAACTCGCACACCCACGTCCCTTACAAAGTAGGCTGTTTGAACAAGCCCATTTAAAAATCTGCGTTTTTAAACCTCATGTACAATAAAATTTCATACATCTGCCCTTAGAGTGACAGAATTATAGAGGTTTCCTAGCTTTCCCTGTACTTGCTGGATTCATCCTTCAAAGCATTGTAATGGAATAATGGCTTATTGTCAGGATCCTCAAGCTAGTTGCAAATAAATTTAGATCTTGCTGATCATTTAACTTTTCCTTACAGCATGTCATGATTTTAAAACTGCACCCTTTGAATTCAAAGAAAGAAAAACAAAGCTATAGTTCATGTTTACTCTTGAGTTGGAGGCCCTTAATTAAATTGTAGAAACCAAAGAGGCTTCCTAAATTATTTTCCGATGGCAGGTAAAATCAGAGCTAATATGTGGTGATGGGACCGTATTTTTCTTTTGTGATGTATTCATCTTTAGATTGCAGTCCACATTCTTAATGCAGAAACATCTTCAACTTCCCAAAATGTGTTTTGTAGTTTATACTTGTATGAATGACAACTATGAAAATCACTTCAACTTAATCCTGCTTTTCTTATCAGGAAGATAAAGCGCCAATTTTCTTTATTGGTAGCTCAGCCTAGAATTTGCAAAAGCAGTTTAGTAAGTTTGATAAAAAAAATCTATGAAAATAAAGCCCTGTAAAAATTTTTTATTAACCTCATTCTTTGAAAACAGAGTGAAATGCCAGATTTTAATACTTAGGCAGTGCATTATTAATCAAAAAATAGGTCAATATTATTAAGTAATTTTTTGAATACTCAGAATCGTATTAGGTGCTCGGTAAATGTTGACATAGATTCTGTTGAAGTGTATACCAGACAATAACCTTTGTTTTGCCCTCTATTTTCTTTCCAGAAACCAGTCACATTTTTAATTATTCTAAATAAAGTGTACATGAAGCTCTTTCCACATTTGTATGAATGATTGATCTCATTTTGGTAACTATTAAAAGACACTCAATGCTATATACAACAGACATGTTAATGCAATAGGAAATAAAATGTTACCGTAGCCTCCCAGAAGAGAAGATAACCAGAGTGAGTGACCTCTGTCCCAGGCTCTACTCCAGTGCTCAGAAGCAGCTGGAGCCAGCAGGTGGCATGGAGGTTAAATTCCAACTCCCTTTTCACTGATTATTTTTTTAAGAGAGATTTTTTGCCATAGGGCACATACACTTACCACAGAGACAGAATGCAAGAAATCCCTTCCCCCCAGGGAAGATGGCCATAGCACGATCCCTTCCCCTCCGTTCTCCTCTCAGGATTTTGGGCACACACACACACATGCTCGTCATGACACACACATACACATGTGCCCGGTGTGAGTTTCAAGCCACCAGGTCTGGGACTTGAACCACAGTCAACTATGTGGGAGTCTAGTGACGTAACCATTATGCCATCTTCCCCTTCTCACTGATTTTAATGGAATATCCAGGTCTTGATCATTCAGACACTGGATAGCCATACCAGACAAAAAGTTGTATTAAAATTTACTACATTTTTTCCTATAAATTGGGAAAATCCCATAGGATGAAATACACTGAGGCACGTTAGACTGTCACATGCCGTCCTCTGCCCAATCTGCGGTCAGTATGTTGCACTGTTATCCCAGGAAGTAATTAGTGTCCTGGAAGATAGTTGTGAGTCTTGGGATTCTCCCAGGCAGTTCTCTCACCCACTGAAGCCTGAAAAGTGGCAAAAGTCTCTTGGCTCTTCTGGAGCCTCTCTCCCATAACTCCTAATTGCACTTACCTAGATTTCTGAGTTCTACAGTGATCGCTAATTTGGATTCGTTTTGATGCATTAAGATATACTGTCGGGAACCAGCAGTTAGCGTAATGGCTATGTCGCTGGACTCCCACGTAGTCGACCGCGGTTCGCGTCCTGGACCCGGTGGCTTAAAACTCACGCCGGGCGCGTGTGCGTGCATGCCCAAGATCCCGAGAGGAGAATGGAGAAGGGATTGCGGCGTGACCATCCCCCCTGGGGGGTGATTTCTCGCTTTCTGTCGCTCTGTCTCTCTCTGTCTGGCGAGCGCACGCGCCCTATAGCGAAAACATCTCAAAAAAAAAAAAAATAAAGATATACTGTCAATCAATCCTCATTTTTTGCAGACTATTCGTAAATTCATCTACACGTTAAAAACTTTTGTATCACAAAGTCAACACTCAGTACTTCTTTTTTTAAAGAATTATTTATTTATTTTTTTATTTGTTATTATTATTTTTTTAATATGTAATTTGACCAGAGAGACAGAGAAAGGGCATGTGAGAAAGCAAGTTGCCAGGTCCAGGACTTGAACCATGGTCAATCATGTGGAAGTTCAGTACCTTAACCACTACACCACCTTCTGGCCCCGATACTCAGTACTTTTTTTCCCCCCTCCTCCGTGTCCACAAGAAAGGAGATGGACTTACCTGCTACCTGTAGTGTTACTCTGGGCTCAGAACACTCAATTCTTCTATGTTCATTCATGAATATGTGCAGAGAGGCAAAAACTGGGAGTTACCTAGTTGCCTACATATCCAGTGGAGTGGAAAGAGACAGCTCTGGGGCCTCTTGTTTCAGCTCATACACTGCAATCCCGTGCCCTTTTCAAACTATGTTTACTGCATGGGATATTTAATTTAATGTTTCCCCTTTTGTATTTTCTGTTGCTAATTTTGTTGACACTGCCTCCAAATGTAGCGCTGAGGACTCCCTAGTGTTCCTAAGCACAGGACGTCTGTGAAGTACCTTATGAGAATAAATGTGTATTAAGCTTTATTCAGGCATGAGCTATAGTGCTGCTGGCTGTGAGGCCAATGATAATGAATCAACATTATTTAATAAAAAGGTATCTTTAAACAGAAACATGCATAAAACAAAGTTATGTATTGATTGATAAAAAATCTTTTGACCCAAGGCTCCAAAGAAACTAATACTGTATTTCCTCTAGAAGAAATAGTTTATTATTGACTAATTCAGTGTTTGGGACAACTTCATAGAAAACAACTACTGCAAATAACCAGAGTCAAATACACCGAAAGACACCACTTGACTTTCTTAATTGTCTGTTGGATGGCAGATTTTTCTGTTTATTCCACCTTTGATTTGAGATTGGGAAATTAACAGAAGACCTTGAATAAGAAATTTTAAACTGATAGCAGCTTTTATGAGGAAGTCATAAAGGCTTGAAATCTAAGATTTATAATTGGAGTCTTCATGAGCCCTAACTCTCCTAGGCAAATGACATCAATATAATATTACTGGTGCTCAGCAGAATCCAGAGACATTATTTTTTGACTTGAAACATGATGTCTTCTTAGGTAGGAAAAAAAAAAGAAATAAGAGTAGAAATTTGGATAATTCTGCCTTACCAAGTTTTCTTTTCTTTCCTTTTTTTTTTTTTTATTGTCCTTAAGGTATGCTATTATGTATGACTCAAACTAAGTTTTTCAGAAATGGTGAATGGTTAAATTTAAGTCATGCTAATAAAAACCCATGAGCTCCCCAACCATCGCCCTTATAAATTTGCACATAAAAAGTTAATTTATTCCAATCAATTAATTTATTAAGCACTGAAAGGGTATATTAAGATACTACTATAAAATAACTTTTTAAATAATAAGTTAAACTGTGATGTAGAAAGTTCTGACCTTTCATTACTTGCCCCATTCCTTTGTAGTAAATGTAAAAACTAATTTAAGAAACTCATTTCTTTCATTGATAATTGGAAACCTTTAACAAAAAGTGTTACTTAAAGACTTTCAATGAGTTCCTTCCTTTAAGATTCAAGTTATATCAGAAGTGCCTATTTTTTTTTTCAATTATAATGAATCAGCACTAATTTATTTAACTTTTGGTGACTAGCTTTAAAAAAAAATGATTCTCAGATTACTTGTCAAAAGACATTGCTTCTATTTTGAGGCAAGTACTGGGTTATTACATATATTCATATGTGAGAAAGGATAAATTATCTTTCATATTGAATGTTTTTCCTAAAAATTTTGTTGTTTGGAAGTCCACACCAGAAGTATCTCAAATACTATACTAGATTATTAATTTAGGCCATGTTTTATTTAACATCTTACTCATACAACAATACTATAAGCCCTTAGCCTGTGTCAGACATTGAGATGGTTGCTCTGCATGTATTTTTCTCCAATTCTGATAGTTAATATACAACATAATAGTATTTCTATTTTATAAATGAAGTCACTGAAGTTCAGAATGCCTAAGCATTTTGTTCATATTCTAAAACACCAAACTAGATTGCTCACAAAAAAGTTTAAACTTAAGTTTAGGAAAACATCCAAAATCATTGCTTCTTGATATTTTGTACATTAATTTATAAATAAAATTATGAGCTAATATTTATTTTTTAAAATGTGTAACTTATAATGACAAACATGAGACAAAACAGAATATTTCTTTTTCTTTCTTTTTTTTAGAGAGAGAGATTTTTGCTATAGGGTGTGTGTGTTTGCTGGAGAGACAGAGACAGAGAAAGAGAGTGATTAATCCCCTCCCAGGGGTGATGGCCACACCACAATCCCTTCTCATTCTCCTCTTGGGATTTTGGGCACGTGTGCACAAGCACTCAGCATGAGTTTTATGCTGCCAAATCCAGGACTCAAACCACAGTTGACTATGTGGGAGTCCAGTGACATAACCATTAGGCAATCTGCTGGTCGCAGAACAGAGTATTTCTAACTGGTTGACTACTGAAGGCTTAACAAAAGCAATATAAAGCATCATTAGTCATTTTTGTTTTAGGAAACAAAGTGTATTATTACCAAAATGTATTATTACCAAAAATGTATTATTCTCTTTATTTTCTGCCTAAGTACTGGGTTGTCAGAAAAGTCATAACATATTTTTCTATATTTCTATACAAAAATGTGTCATGACTTTTCCAATGACTTGGTATTTTCAACCATGGAATGCTGATCAAACACATGAAAACATTCATATCAGGACTTTATGACACTCTTTTGAACCCAGTGACTTTTTGTAAGTGGCATTCATATACCTTTGACAGATTGAAAATTAAATGTGCTTTATAGATAGCATGTTAGCA
>NW_006159561.1:2367207-2412743 GCF_000334495.1 Tupaia belangeri chinensis | reverse complement strand
ATGGAAGTAAATTGTGAGTGATTGGTGTCAAAGAGTTTGTCTTTCACAGCATCAGATAAATGTAGTATATTCCCATAAACCGCAGTCTCTCTGGTTCTTATTGCCTTTGGATTTTTACAGTACAAAGTAGTGTCTTTCCACTCCTCTCCCATTTCCACACATACAATAGATTAATCTTATTTTATTGAGATATCTCACATCTCATCAATTTGCCCTTCAAAAGTGTACAATTCAGTAGATCTTAGTATATTCACAAAGTTGTGCCACTATTGCAGCGATCTAATTCCAGAACATTTTTATCATCACAAAGGGAAACTATTTTCATTAGCAGTTTTTTGTTTTGTTTTGTTTTGCTTATTTTCCCGTTCATTCCTCTCCTCACCCACTGGTAAATACTAATCTATTTCTTGTCTCTATGGATTTGCCTATGCTGGAGATTCCATACAAATGAAATCATACATATACTATCTTTTATGTTGGTTTGGTTTCTTTCACTTAACGTAATGCTTTCAGGGTTCATCCACACTGTAGCATGTATCAGTATGGTCTTTTTAAGGTTGGATAATGGTTCATTTTAGGGATACACCACATCTTGTTTATTCATTTGTCAGTTGATGGACACTTAGGCTACATGTTCCAGAAAATGTAGCTCTCAGTGTTTCTGTACAAGTTTTTTGTTCATATGTCTTCATTATCTTGGTCAATAGTTTAGGTCTTCCCTCTCATTTCAATTTCTCTTTTTTCTCTCCAGCTTCAAAAATGTTCAGAATAATAGGAACTCTTCACACCCCCACTGATCTTGATAAACCTTGGCTACCACATTCCCTAAAGCTGAACTCATTTGCCTATCTTTTCCCAGAGCCACCCATTGGACAGATGCACCCCCCACATGGCAGTGCCACCCCTCAGAAGAACAGCAACCTGCTTGTGATCATTGTGGTCACCATTGGCGTCATCACAGTGCTGGTCGTGGTGATCGTGGCTGTCATTTGCACCCGGCGTTCTTCAGCCCAACAGAGAAAGTAGGTAACAGCTGGCTCCTGAGAGGAAAGAAGTCATCATCTTTGGGGTTCAATTTTTGACAGCCCTCTTCCTGCATTCTCTCATAATTCGCTGCATGCTCCTTGTCGCCCAACCATGGAAAACATTCTTTTTATTTAATATTGCAGCCCAATCCTTAAGTAAGGGCCAGACATGAAAATATAATAACAGAATCCATCTGGAGACCCACTGGCATTTCTGTTTGCTTTACTTCCTAGAGCCAGACTCTTCTTTTCAAGTGAGAGTAGGTGTTTCTTAAGTAACAGCTAGAGAATGAACCCCACTCTGCCCCTGTGTATGGCCTCTCTGCAATCATGTACAAAACGATGGAGATGTGTGACCCTCTGTAAGGGCTTATTTATCACTTTTGACAAGGAGGCCTGCAGGCAGTTAAATCAATGCTCGTTGAATGCATGAATAAATATACCATAGCATACCCAACTCAGTGTGGTTACAATCCAATGGGGAGTTTAGTTTGAAGGCACCAGCTGAGAAAGAAGGGTGGTTCCAGAGATTCAAAGTAGTTTAAATTTCCTGGCTGTAGTTAAGTGTTAGAAATTAAAAGTGTTGAGGGATTTAAAAAATATTTCCATATTATGCAGCTCCAGGTTCTAGCACTTGTAGAGAATGATGCATCAAAGAAAAGACTTTAGGATAAAGAAGTGTTTTTAATTCAGCTTATTCCCTTATAGCAAAACCCCACAACCAGCTTATTAGCCTTGTGTCAGCCAGTACTAGGAGTTAGAAAAATATCCTGGCTAGTCTCTGACTCTTTGCTTCTCTAGTCTAACTGGATGTGTCTTCATCGGTTTTACTCTCTTGTCGGCTCATTCTCATTCTCTCTCTCTCTGTGTCTCTCTTTCTCTGTCTCTGTCTGTCCGTCTGTCTTTTGTCTGTAGAAGTACCCATAGGTGCCTGGTTTGACAGTTACATATGACAAATGTTGGCAGACAAAGATTCTCCCACAAATAATTTTCCCTCTTCCCTCACTAATAGCACAAACTTTCTCTTCCTTTTAAAAAATTCTGTAGCTGTTTGTTGATTTCTAGTGTATCTTCCAGCACTCTGAAGTGAGGTGCTTAGAAACAGTATAGAAGGGGACAAGCAGATGGCATAATGGCTACATTGCTGGACTCCCATGTAGTCAGCTGGTTCAAGTCCCAGACCTGGTTGCTTAAATTCACACCAGGCACATGTACGTGAGTACCCAAGATCCTGAGAGGAAAATGGAAGAGAAGGGATTGCGGCATGGCCATCCCCCCTGAGGGGTAATTTTTCACTTTCTCTCTGTGTGTCTCTCTGTGTCTTTCTGGCTAGTGCGCATGCTCTATAGCAAAAAACTTAACAAAAAGAGGAAAAAAAAAAGAAACAGTATAGAAGATGTATATACTGAAGAAAACAACAGAGTTGTGGATTCGTCATTGTATTCATTTTTGAGTCAGGGCAAGTTTTATATCCAGCCTCAAGTATGAGAATAGAGTATTTTGAAGCCAGTGATAACTGATGTTTTGGTTCATTTTGCCCAAACAAAAAATCTGACAGAATGCACATAGCTGGGCCGACATGTATAAGCATTCTAGGATGTCACAGTCACTTGCTATGTTTCCCAACTACTGAGCACTGATAAGACTGGGGGTGGGGGTTGGGGGGATACCTAACTGAGAAAGGCATTGAACCACCTCTTGGTCCAGCATTCCCAGGAAAGAATTTGTGTTAACATGAGACATCAAGGCACCAAGTCTCTGTGGCAAAGCTGAACAGTCTCATAAAGTGAATAGAGAGGAAGGACTAAAACCACACTTGGCCTGCTTTATAATTATTTTTAAAACATAGATGCACTCCCTAAACTAACTAAATTTAACTGAACCACCTACAATAAATTTCTTTTTATTATTGTTTTCATTTTATATTCCCATTGTCATTTTTTTTTTGTTTTCTCTTTAAAAATTTGACCAGAGAGACACACAGAGAAAGAGAGAGAGAGAGAGAGAGAGAAAGTGAAAAAGCAAGACCCCAGGTCTGGGACTTGAACCGTGGTCAGCCATGTGGGAGTATCCACTGCCTTAACCACCATGCCACCTGCTGGTCCCTTCCCATTGTCATTTCTGTAAGAAGTTTTGTAAGCTATGTTGACCTGATGAGCTAGATTTCCAGACATGAAATGTTTCCCCAAATTAAAATGGGGAATGCCAGTCATCTCAATGTGGAAAAGTGGATGTGGCACCATGTTGAGAAATTCTCATATCTTCCTAAGTCTCATCCTAAACACTTTGTACAAGCTTGAATGAAGGTTTCATTTGGAAATAGTAGATGTTGAGTCCTCGATATGACTTACTTTTAAAATTAGAGTGTGAATGAAAAATTAATGATTCCACTGGGACCAAGTGATAGTATGGTGATAACATAACTGGGCCTAAAGGGGATAGACTCAGAGTTCCAATCCCAGGACCTCCCTGAGTATTCTAGGTGCTTGTACACATGCTCATGATCTAAGCTGACCAAAAATGGGATTAGATTGTGATGTGAACATCTTGGTTCCAATGTGTCTATCTCTCTCCTTCTTTCTCTTATAAAAAAAAAAGAAAGAGACTTTTTGAAAAAGAATTAATGGGGAACCAGCAGATAGTGTCATGTTATGTCACTAGACTTCCATGTAGTCAACTATGGTTCAAGTTCCAGACCAGGCAGCTTAAAACACCAAGCACATGTAGGTACATGCCCAAAATCCTGAGAGTAGAAGGGATTGCAGTGGTGATTTCTCGCTTTCTGTCTCTCGTGAATGCACACACACATAGCAAAAATCTCTCTTAAAAAAATAAATAAAAAGAAAGAAAAAGAATAAATGATTGTATAAATTATTGAAAACCACAAAGAAAGTGAATTTATACTTCAATTTGGTTTCCCTCACACCACCCCTAAAGTCTATTAACATTTATTTGGTGTATTTTTAGACTTTGTTTCATATATTTTTCTTCAGTAACAGACTCATTGGCAGACCCCTTTGTTTACACAAGTTAGTGGAGAGAAAAAGGAAAAGAAATTTTTCTCCTTTAGTTATTTCTGAGTTTTAGTTTTTCTTGATTGCATTGAGAACCCCTCCCCCCATCACCACTAGCACCACCAAACCCTTTAGAACAAATTGAGTAATGCAAGTGAAAGCAAAATCAATTCCAATCTGAACAGAAATAAGGTCCTTCACAGAGCTCTGAGAGTGGGAGTTTAATGTAATTAATAAGGCGAAGTAGGAAACACATTTATAGGCTTCTTCAATATTACTTTGTCTGAGAGTATTGGAGAATATAAATTTTTCTTAGGGTTTTCTTGGGAGACATACTTGAATTACATCCAGGTGGATTGAAAAATGTTTATGAATGATGACTAATACCTTTTCAAGTTAGTGCCTACGCATTTTATTCTACAGTTTATTGTGAGTTTTACTTATCATTTAATAATGAGGTAGGCTGATAGATTTGTGGTCTTGTAGGCATGATTTCTTTTTTTTTTTTCCATATAAAATAGCAACAAAAGTTAGAACCCAAGTTCTGGTTTTATTGCTTTGTAAATTAATTGTGTTATCTAAGGAAAGACCCTTCATCTCCGAGTGGCAGTTTCAGCAAATACGAGACATAGGACTATATATTTTCTGTTATCCCCTCAACAGTTTTTTTAATGATAGTGAGCATGTGAGTACAAGCAGGTGAGAGAAAGAGAGAAAGGCACCCTCAACAGAGCCTCATCCTGCCATGATCTCTCTTCTTCAGTCCTCAGAGCCTCAGGATTCTGGGCACCTGCACACATGCCCAGAATGTTCTCAGACTGACCCAGGAATCTGAACTGGTGGTCAGCCACGTGGCTTCCAACACTGCAGTCTAGCACACCATGGACTGTACTGTCATGGTTATCACATCTCTATGGCAGTTACCTGGACAAATGATCAGCAATCTTTTCTGAACACATTAAATTTAAATATAGAAATAAAACACAAGTTTCACTTGATAGAATCACTGGTTGATGAGCCTTCTATGTGAGTTGATGTGTACCTAGTAAGTTTTAAAGATTAACAGGCATTCAAATCTTGATAAAAAAAAAAAAAAATCTAGTGCGAAGGGTCAAACATTTAAACTCAAATGAAATGTACTGTATTTTAATGATTATAGGTAACTTTCATTGATATTCAACTTTTTAATGTTTTAATTGGTTTTTGGTATTTGCCTCATAGGGATTTTAATAGGTGACTACTTAGGACTTCAATATATCTTAATTCCACCTCAGAAAATATAGGTATACTTGAATATAAAGAATTTATCCTGGGACCAGTAGATGGTGTAATGGTTACATCGCCAGACTCCCACATAGTCAACTGCAGTTTGAGTCTTGGACTCAGTGGTTTAGAACTCACACCAAAGGATTTTGGGCATGTGGGAAATGGAGGAGAAGGGATTATTGCATGGTCATCCTGCATGGGGAGGGTGATTTCTCACTTTCTGTCTGTCTATCTGTCTCTGTCTCTCTGGTGAGCACATGTGCCCTACAGCAAAAATCTCTCTTTAAAAAAAATGAAAAGGAAAGAAACTTTTCTTTGTCTAATAGGTTATGTACAAAGTAAGAAACAGGTGAACCTAGAAAGAACAAGAGAAGAAACTTTCAAAAAAATGCTTCCATGTAAATAATAGATTTTTTTATTATTCAAATTAAATAGCCATTTTGTGTTTAGTGTGTGATCTGCATCATACAAAATAACCAATCTGATTAGTGCTAACTCTGGAGATAAAAATCTTTCTGAAATTCCCCACTGCTTTCTTGATATTACAAAAAAATGTTCTTACAGAAGACAAAGCCTCCCGTGACTGAGTGCCCTCTAGTTTTTCTGCCTCACCACCTGCCATGGTCCTGTGCACATGCTCTGTCTGCCCCTACAATGCAGAAATCCCCCACATCCGTGCTGCTCTTCATTCACTTATGAACTTCCAATGTCTCACCTATCTTTGCATCTGTAGTACTTAGCATTTGCTTCACAGAATCAATACTGCCCAAGTGTTCACTGACTAAACAGAGGAAGAAATGTTGCGAAGAGTGGATGATGCTGTGAGAGTGAAGGGAATGGTTTGTATAGTATCACTGGAGGGATTGGATTATCCCAGAGAGAGCAGCTGGATAGCTCCTTGGTAATCAATGCCAAGGTCAGAGGAATAGAGAGAGATGGGGGAGACCACTTAGATATTCTAAAATTTCTTTGCCCTAAAATGGTCAGAAAGCTTCCCTGAAGGAAAGGAGCTTTGAGAGAACCTTAAGGAATAAGTAGTTTGAGTGAGGACCGTGAAGGCATTCTGGGTATAACTGAAACAACTACATGAACAAATAGACAAAACAAAGAATGTAACCCAGCACTAGATTGTACTGTGAAAGCTTTGCCATGGCGAGAGAAGGAGAAAGCGAGAGCCGTGGAGGATTCTTTCCTTTCGTTCAAGAATACATAGGGCAGGAAGAGACCCTCCTATTCTGAAATTTTGGGAAGTAGAAAAATCAGATACCTATGGGAAAAGATGTATTTGGTATTGGGGGAAGGGTTAAATATTCAACAATAGAGACATTCACTTTCAAATTAAAACAAAGTCAAATAATTCAGGAAGATAATGCCTCTCAAACCTTATATGTATTAAATTAACCTGGTGGGGGCACTAAGACTGCAGTTCTACAGTTTTAACCAGTTCCCAGGTAATGCTGAGGCCAGCCAGGAGCTGCGCTTGGGTAACAATGGCACCAGGCACAGCTCATAGAAATTTTGTAGATTCCAGTGGAAAGACAGAGGAGTCATGGGCTGTGATGAGCAGCATCATTAGGTCAGAGAACTAGCAGATGGGCAGAAGGTCAGCGTCACAATTGCTCCTGTAGGTTTTAAGACAATTTCAGACTATTTAGATATGAATAAAACATGTCAGTTTTATTACAAATCTGCTGTAGTAGAAGATTTGGCATGGTAGAGAGAGGAGGTTAGCAGGAGGAGACTCTTCAAGGCCAAAGATGAAAACAACATTATGGGAAACAATGGTGGTTAGATGGCCATTGACAGAATATATACAAAAATGAAATGAAGTTTGTTTAGAAATCTTTAGAGTCTTGACTGATAGTCAGCTGTGTGAGTGAGTAGCTTCTTAGAAGAGATCTTGATCTGATTAAAATCTATTAGAAAAATGCTTAGACATTTCATTAAGAATGATCATTTCAGGGCCAGCAGGTGGTGTGGTGGTTATGGTGTTGAACTCCCAAATGGGTGACCATGGTTTGAGTCCGAGACCTGGTAGCTTACTTTCTCTCTCTCTCTTTTTTTTTTTTTCTCTCTCTCATGAGTGCACATGCCCTATAGTAAATTTTAAAATGATAAATAATTAAATATTTTTTAATAAAAAAAAAATGGGCATTTCTTCCCAGTGGGAGGTCATGAATAACAGCACCCAAAAAGTTCAACCTCAGTTCAAGTTTGGAAGTTTCTTGTTAATATTGCTTTTATTTATTTATTTATTTGTAAATAAAAGACTCCTCAGTATGCTTGCTACTGAAATTATGGGGATTTTGAAATGATGAAATGAATGAATAAGCCATGGAAACCATAAAGCACAAGGGAAACCATAATTCATCATTTATTGTTGGTTTAAGAATTTTTGGGCTAATTTCTTTACCATGGGCTATGTTAAGTATTGAGTTATCCGTGAGGAGTCTGACTGACCTGGAGTTTGGGAACTAGTTCATCTCAGTATACAGACACAAAGAGAGGGTGGGGTTAGGTTATTTAGCATTTTGGTCTGGTAGAAAGATAACAAGGTAGAACTTCCAAGTTTATAAAGACATTGAATTCTTTTAAGAAATTACCATAAATAGACCACATAAAGGAGTTATGTGTGAGTTGTAAGTCAGTTTCCTGCAGGTAGATTAAGTTTAAGGAAATGAATTCAGTAACTGGATGGTTAGCCCCAAGTTACTATCTTAGACATAGGAAAATGATCTAGGAGTTATTTTAGACCATTGTTTAGAAACTGTCTGGGGCTACTGCAGGAAATCAGAAAAGTGCAGGTAGATATTGGGAAACCAGAGCAGAAAACGTTGCCTTCTCTCCCTATTTAACTACAAAGTAGATATTTAAGTCTGGTAGTCTTTGTCTCCTACCTTCATCAGCATGTTTCAAAAGAAAATTCATCAAATCATACTACCAAATATTTAACAATTGCCTAATATTTGCCAAACTTCTTACTCAGCAATTCAAGAACCAAACCCACTCTCAGTGACGTTGCGCAGATTATAAAGTGCTTTCACTGCAAGTAGTTTGTTTGAAGTATTCAGCAATCATGGAAAAAGTTACCACAATAAACCATTCATGGCAAATTGTGGAAGCCAGGAGCTTCCCTGGCTTCTGTCAAAATGAGTTTAAATGATGAATTCTGTCTTGTAAGAGACATTGTCATTTTTTAAAAGAAATAGAAGTTATAAGTAGAGATTTAAAAATTCTGAAACTGTAGTGTAGGGGTTGAAATCTGTTCTGAAAAGGGCCAAATAATGGGCTGACCTTGTAGCTTAGTAGTTAAAGGAAACCAGATTCCACATGGCTAACGATGGCTCAGATCTCACCCTGATGGGTTATTAAACATGCCTGGTATATGTACACACCCCAGACCCCATCAAGATGGCATAATGGAGAAGGGATTGCAGCTTGAACTCTCAATGGTGAGGGGGTGCTTTCCTTCTCTTTCTCTCTTTTTCCTCTTTACATCTCTCTTTGGCAAGCATACATGCCTTCGGGCATTTAGAAAAATAATAATAGAGCTCAACTAACACTTAGTTAAAATGTGGGGGCCACATAATCTCTGTCACAGTTAATCATTTCTGCCATTGTAAAAACAAATGAGCTTGGCTATGTTCCAATAAAACTTTATTTACAAAAGTAGGCTGTGTACAGATTTGACCTGTAATCCCTGGTTTACTGTCCCCTGCTGAAGAGAATGGTTAGCATGAGCATCATGCTTATTTACTTAGCAGGGGACACCTGAATTCCACTAGCCTCAAGAAAAAAAATTTATGGGGGCTAAATCCTTATTGAGGCAAATAAGAGAAATACGAAACATATTTCCAAACTGCATTCTTCTCTTTTCAAAGGATGGGTCTTCATGTTTGAATCCAGACTCTAAGGCAGATGTGTTTTATTCTCCTTAGAATGTCCTTGTGTGGCCTTTTGTTTCCGAATAGCAAGCCTCCCCATTGCACATTAAATTATACAGCTGAGGTATAGACTTTCTTCTAAGCCCCAGTCTTAGCTGTTGGCACAAATTCTGGCCTTTTTATTTCTGTTTGCCCTTTCAAAGGAACTCCTTCATTTATCTCCTAAACAGATGTTACAGTCAGGTACCTTATGGCTAGCTCCAAAGATTGGCATATGGCTCCATCTAACCTATTGTCACCTCGTGCAAGGATCTGCAGCCGGAAAGCTGGAGGAAGGAGCTCTCTGGCAGGCAGCCCAGACCCTAGGGAGTCAGCACCATGTCTCCTATAATGTGGTGAAGCTCCAGGGGGAAGAGGAATGGCAGCCAAGACAGATCTGCCAATTCTTGGTTTTCACAGGGCTCCTCCTGGGAGTCTTTTGTTTCCTTCCCTGCTTCTAACTTGAATTGACTGAGCAAAGAGAGGACGTACCAATGAATAGAGGCTCTGACCTGTCCCTTCTTACTTTGTTCCATAGGAAACGGGCCACCCACAGTGTTGGCAAAAGGAAGGGCAGCCAGAAGGACCTTCGACCTCCTGATCTTTGGATTCATCATGAAGAAATGGAGATGAAAAATATTGAGAAGCCATCAGGCACTGACCCCGCAGGAAGGGATTCCCCCATCCAAAGTTGCCAAGACCTCACACCAGTCAGCCACAGCCAGTCAGAAACCCAGCTTGGGAGTAAAAGCACTTCTCATTCAGGTAATTACCTTCTCATGGGCATCAGGGAAGACATACCATCCTGTAGCCCTTGAGGGAGTTGTCCCCATGAGTGAAGGTATATTTCCCACTAATTTGCAGGTCATTATGGGTCACCTATCAATACTTAAAATACTCCTACATAAATCTAGTTAGTGGGTCAGCACTGTGCCTAACGGTTAACCGTTAGCCAGACCCCACCTTGAATCCAACCCCTGGAAGTTTGAAAGTATATCAGATGCATGTATGTACCTGCCCCAAATCCTAATAGGATGGAAAAATGGAGGAAACGAGATCATGGCACAACCACATGCCATTTGGGTGCACTCTCTTGCCCAACTCACCCTATTTCTCTCTGGTGAGCACACATGCCTTCTGACTATTAAAAAAAAGTAAATAGTTATATGTCTTTCTATTCTATCATCCTACTGTCTACCTTTTATAGTTTGATAATTCCTAAAACTTCTAAAATGTTGGAAGTGAGAAATATTGAAATATGAGGCCTAAATGAATTGATTACCTTGTGTTAAATCTTAAAACTTGGGGCCAGCAGGTGGCGTGGTGGATAGGGGCGCTGGACTCCCACATGCCCCACCACGGTTCAAGTCTTGGACCTGGTGACTTGCTTTGCTTTCCCACTTCCTCTCTCTGTCTCTGTCTCTCTCTGATCAAACTGGAAAATAATAATGATAATAATAATAAAGTTAAATAAAATAATTCTAAGAAAAAAATCTTAAAACTTTTGTTAAGGCAGTACAATTTGAAACGGCCTGTATATTTTTCAATCCCCTATTTTGATAAATAATTGAAAGTAGATTCTAAATTTGCTATCAATTTCTTATCTCAAAAATCATATAAGGGACACTTGAAGTATGAAAAATTGCATATTGTGTTTCTTTGGCCTTGATTACCATAGAGATCAGTGTCTTCTCCTGACAGTCACATCAAAGATCTCTAGTGTAGCTTGAAGAAGTTTATCTGAAAGCTTTGTTGTTGGACAAAGGGACAAAAGGAAAAGCCTGCTCTTCAATGAAATGGTGAAGAATCCCTGATATCCAGAAATAACCAAGAACTAGAAAGGAGTTATAAGATATTACACTGTCCGCGTGGGTCCTCATATAAGGAGTTATTAACTTTTATAAGGAGCTAATTTTGTCATCGTTTTTCCCAAATGAATTTTTTATACTAAAGTATCAACTCATTCATTATTTTTTGAGATACAGATTTTATAATTTAATGTGTAAAAAGACTTATTTAGAAATATCAAAGTTTTTGTCTGAGAAAATTTTAACTAAGATCACCTTTTGTAATTAAATACCTGCAGGCCGAAGTGCCATAGATGTCATACATATGGTTAGCTATGGTGTCCAAAAGGGTCATCCCCTTTGTTTTTAAAATTGTATATGTCTTTTTTATTTTTTTCATCTATTTTTAAAAGGAGAAACCGGCCTGTGAAACTCTAAGTATTTTTAATGTGGTAGACTAGCGTGTTGTTATTTTTAGTGTTTGTTTTTTATTTTTTGCTTTTTTTTTTTTTTACTAAATATCACTCTTGTGTTGAGATCACTTGTCTTATGTGTCTCAGATTTTTCAAGAATTTAGCACTCTTGAAAGGGGCCCAAAGTGCTTGAGTGGTCAGCTCTTATTTTGCGTTTACTGGATGGACCTGTCATTAATATTAATATGCTGCAATTGGTTGAAATACACGTCTTAAAGATACTATGCCAGGGACAGGATATAGAGAGAATCTTGTTAATGGAAAAAATGGTCTGTAAGTGTTTGTGGACATGACTCTCCCTAGTGTCTCTGAAAAAGACTTTGGAAAAAAAGGAAAAAGCAGTCAGACTTCTGTCCACAACACAAAAATATCTATCTTTGGAACCAGCAGATGGCATAATGACTATGTCGCTGGACTCCCACGTAGTTGAGTGTGGTTTGAGTCCTAGACCCGGCGGCCTAAATTCACATTGGGTGTGTGCATGCATGCCCAAGATCCCAAGAAGAGAATGGAGGAGAAGGGATTGCAGTGTGGCCATCCCCCACTCGGCGGAGCTCTCCAAACACCTCTCCATAGCTATTATGCCATATATTTGTCTCTCTCACCATTTCCCTCTCTATTTCTACCTCCTCCCACAAAAGAAAAAGATAAATACCCCTCCATCTACTCATGTTGTGATTATAGAACAAGTAGCTAGTATTTTTAAACTGAATTAAAATAGTTATTTGTGTAATTGGTTTACTGGACTTTTTCAGCTCAGAATTAGACAAATAAAGAATTTAATTACTGAATTTAGTCATGGATTGTTAAATATTCCTTTTCTAGCCCCTAAGTGATATTTTAAGCAGATTCCCAACTTTTCTGTTACTTTCAGTTATTAATTGATATTCTAGTCCTGTTGAAGATTATTATCTGACATTTAAACAAAAGACTTTCTTTCCTCATGACTGACTAGATTTTGGCTCTGGGGACTGAGGGTCATAGTTTGCTCTATAAATGGAGTGGTGGAGTTGGGCAACATGGGGTGAGGGACACAGTCTGTTTCAGAAATACCTTTACATTTTCCCCCTCCTCTTCTATTCTTCTTGGGTATGTGGGAAAAGAGGAATAGAGAAAGGGGAGGGGGGAGGAAGAAAATTATTGAAGTTCTTCTCACAGCAGTTCTGGACACATGGTCGAGTCTACGTGTGGGTCTCTTATGAAACACAATAGTAAATTTTTTATGGTGTCCTGTAGGATTCTCCCACTGCCTGATTTTATGAGGTGAGACATCAGGTTTAACACCCTCCCACCAGGCTCAGCTCTTCCCATCAATCACACCGGTCTTCTGGTGGGTCACCGTACTTGGGTGAATCCCATAAAGAAAACTTAAGCTGGTCATCTTTCTACACGCCCACTTGACCACAGAAAGTCCTTACATCCTTGCAGGGCCCAGTGGAGAAAGATCTCGTCCCCCTCGCTGGCCCTCATTCAGCTTTTCTCTCTTCAGTTTCCGTTTCCTCTTTTTAGACAAACACAGGGTAGACCAGCAAGTGTGCTGCCTAAACAGACTCCCATTTAGGGAATAAAGGAAAAAGAGATTTGCAGGAGCAACCACATTTACAGCTGATCCCTCTTGCACTTTTATTTTTGACCGAATGTCAGAGAGTGGAGACCTCTTCTGCCTCCTACTTGGAAGGACAGAATTGTCTCTCTGCCCGTGATAGGTTTTGCTAATGATTCTTTTTCTTGCTTTTTCCCTTCATCTTTTAGATACTGAGATGACATTTGGTGGTAACCAGACTAGTTTTATAGCTCTTAATAAGTTCAGGGGGGGAGGATCAACTCTAAATAAAGGCCATTTTCTTTAGAGTGAAAGGTTACCTGTGCCTGTTTACCCTCAGTTTGAGGACCTAGTTGCCAATTTTGTAATAACAAGGAAAGTGACCCTCAAAATCCTGCAAGTTCCACTTTACATTACAATAAGTGTTCCCTGTATTCTCCTGGTTAAAAGGACAAAACACAATATAAATGAGTAAGTCATCAAGAAGCATATATTTAATAATGAGGTTTCCAAGCAGGTCATAACTATCTAAGGAGAGATTATTTGATATTAAATTCGGTGATTGGCACTTATATACATAATTTTACTTAATCCTCACAAAATACTTTGAGGGAGGTGCAGTTGTCACCTCCATATAATAAATGAAGCAACTGAAGTTAATAAAATAATATGCCCAAGAATTCAGAACTAGGATTGGCTAGCCAAGATCAGAAATCTCTCTAACTCTAAAATCTATGCTTTATTGATCCAATTTTGATTCCTTTACATATTACTTTTATACAAGTGCTTGTCCTGTTTTCCACTCATGAAATTAGCGCTCTGGGTAAAACTAGAAATTAATTTGCAGCATTTGTATTTTCTATTACAATAAAATTGAATTGAGCAATAGCTGAGTTAAGAAAAGAATATCTTCTGACAGTCCCCATAACGCAGCCATTGGTTAAGGGAGCTGGATCTCGCATAGAACAGTGGCTTGAAGAACATGTCAGGTGCATGTGCATATGTGTTCCAAATCCTGACAGGAAGGGAAAATAGAGGAGAAGAGATTCCAGTCTGACCACGTCCCAGTGTGGGGACGTGCTTTCTCCTTCCCTCTCTCTCTTTCCCTCACTTCTTCTCTTTCTCTGGTGACCCAACCTGTCCTCTAGCTATAAAAACATTTTTTCATCAAGTGAAAGTTACGTTTTGCTTTTACTTAATCTTTCCTACTCTTAATATCGAAGCTTCTTAAACAAAACCTACCTTTTTCTTAACCATCAGAATAGAGCATCCTACAAAAATATCTAGGAACAAAGATAATGAAGCTTCTTAAACAAAACCTACCTTTTTCTTAACCATCAGAATAGAGCATCCTACGAAAATATCTAGGAACAAAGATAATGAAAGTATCTGTCCACAACACATCACTTCTACATCAAGTATATTTCCAAATTCTTTCCTTCACTTAAAAATTTACAACAGAGAATGTCAGCAATTTGAGTCTATTTTATCTCCATGATTTATAAGTAGACTATGGTTTAGCTCCACTACAACAAACCAAACCATGGGATTGGTTTCTTACTTTCATTTCTGAAGCATGAATAAGTAAATGTCAACATTATGGCATTTCATAATACTCAGTTTCTTTTTTTACAAAGAGCTGCTCATTCAATAAATACATCTTCACAGGGTCTGCATGAACACCTAATAGCCAATTTAGTTGAATATTTATCTTTAATTATTAGTTCATTTGACTTATTTACATGTTTACCAAATCTTTTGTCTTAAGAAGAATTTTCTAATTCTTCTTAAGCCATTGGTGATCATTTTAGGTTCTCTCTTTAAGAGGCAAACCACAGGGCCAACTGTGGTGGTGCAGGCAGTCCAGGACATGGCTGCATGATGCTGGAGACCTCATAGGAGGGTCCCAGTTTTGTGTCCATGTCCACTGTAATACCCTGGGTGTTCCCATGGGCATACCTGTGATCCTGGCTGGCTGTAGGTATGTGGGGGGGGAGGGGGGGAGGAACAACAGGCTGTAAGGAGCCTTTCTCTTTCTCTCTTTCCTTCTTCCCCTCTCTCTGACATGACAAAAACGAATTAAAATTCTTTAAAAGAAAAAGTAAAAACAAAAAAGACAAACCACAAATGGTACTGTAATAATAATTTATGCTTCAAACTGACTAATAGAAAAACAATTTGTCCAAGTTCACCATGAACTCTTGTAAAACAAAGTATCATCCATTTCTAGAATAAATAGTTATTGCAAAATGAAACACACACACCCATACATGCACATACACATACAAGACATCTCACAATATCAAATGATGTATCGAAAGATGTTACCATAGTTGGTCTCGATTACCATGAAGATCAGCTGTTGGGAACCAGCAGTTAGCGTAATGGATATGTTGCTGGATTCCCACGTAGTCTACTGCGGTTCACGTCCCGGACCCCGTGGCTTAGAACTCACGCCGGGTGCGTGTGCGTGCGAGCCCAAGATCCCGAGAGGAGAATGGGGGAGAAGGGATTGCGGCGTGACCATCCCCTCTGGGGGGTGATTTCTCACTTTCTGTCTCTCTGTCTCTCTCTGTCTGTCTGGCGAGCGCACGCACCCTATAGCAAAAACTTCTCAAAAAAAAAAACCAAAAACAAAAACAAAAAAACACCAGCTGTCATCTCCTGACAATCACATTGTTTTACCACTAGCCTCATTTCATGGAGTCATCTGAAAGCTATGTCGTCACACAGGAATTAAAAAAAAAAAAAAAAAAAAAAAAGGCCTACCATTCATTGAAGTAGTTACAAACCCACTATTGGTACTTGGGAATAACTAAAAACTCTAGGAAATAGCTATAAGATATTTCTCTCTCTGTGGATCCTCATATATTATCTAAGTGCTCATGGGAAGTAGAAAAATTACCAAGTACTTTCCTCCCTTGGGAGGCCAGGCAGTAGCATAGTGGCAGCAAGAAAAAAAATTGGGGGGAGGGAAAATTACATCAGATAGTATTCTAAGTTTTGTTTCCACTATCAAATAATATTTTGAAAACTAATGAGAAGGAAATTCCATTGTATTTCATTGAAATTTTTACTTCTATTGCTCATTCTTCCTTCCTAATTATCCAAGATTCCTTTTAGTTTTTCTAGTTTGTATAAAGGAAGTGTGCCACCTATTTTTTGAGGGTTGATCTGCCAAAGACAATTTTTTGTTTGTTTCATTTTCAGGGACTGACTTGATTTCACCTTCCTTCTTGAAGTATATTTTTTGCTAGGTCTTGTCAGTCTGATTCTGGGCTGACAGTTCTCTTCTATTGCTTGAAAAATGTGTCATTTATTTCCAGCCTCAATGGTTTCTGATGAGAAATACACTGTCATTTGAATTGTTTTACCCTTATAAATAAGTCATTTTTCTCTCACTACTTTTAAATTTATTTATTCACTTCTTCTGAGTGTGCGTGAGAGAGAGAGGAGACAGACCGAGAGACAACACCCCTTATTAGTTCTTGACTCCACAACCCACTTCCCAGTGTTCAGCTAGCCCAGAATCACAGGCAAGTGTGTGCTTTATATTCAGGGAAGCCTCTGGACTTGAACCAGGAACCTTCCCATGTGGGTGCCTTATAGAGCACTGCACTTCACCTCTGTACCACATTCTGCCCCATCCCCCACTCCCAACAAATTGCTTTGAAGATTTTCCTATGATTGTTGTTGTCTTTGGTCTTCAGAAATTCAACTATGATACTGATATACTGATGTTTCTGTCATTGAGTTTTTTCTATTTTTCTTTTGTTTGAGGTTTAGTGATTTTCTTTCTTTCTTTTTTTTTTTTTTTAACTTATAAACCACAGCAATTTATTTCTCCTAGTTCTGGAGGCTGGGAAGTTCAAAATCAGAGTACCAGCATGGTCAGGTGCTAGTGAAGGCCATCTTCCAGGTTGCAGACTGCTGACTTCTTGCTGTGTCCTTACATGGAGAAAGGGGCAAGGCAGCCTTCTAGCACCTCCTTTTGCAAGAACACTAGTCCCATTCGTGAAAGCAGAGCCTAAACAAATCCTGAAAAGCCCCACATCTAATACCATCAATTTGGGAATTAGGATTTTAACATGTAAATTTGAGGGACACAAGCATTCAGAGCATAGCAAGTCACTAATCCAGTCTACCTCAAGTCCACTAGCTGGCGAGAATTATTCATGGTCCTCCTGTATGAGAATGTGCTCATCCTTGTACTGGGAACCTCACAGGTTTTATCCAAACACAGTATCATAATGGAAACCTGTACAGTAGGTATGGATTCAGGGCCTCTGGATTCAGAAACCTAGAAATGAAGAAGGCAGTATAGCTAGCTGTCTCATAAACAAGCAGCTCGCAACTGAACAGGGACAGGGTAGTCACAATAAATATTCCAATTCAAAAAGAAAAACATAAGAGGCACAAAATAGTCACTGATGAATTTCTTAAATCTGCAGTCTTATTTATATCTTTTGCTAAATGTAAGTGATTTCCAGTCCTTATATTTTAAATATTTTTCAACCTCAGACTTTTCATATTGACTTTTTGAATGCTAAATTTTCTACAGAGAAGGATCATGTCTTTTTTTCTGTCCCTCCCAAAGGTTTTTCTGATACTGTCACTTTAAAACCTGCGCATTTTAAATGCTCTGGTTTCTAAAAAAAAAATTTTCTATATTTTAGGATGTACTTTCCCCTTCTGTGGAGGATTAGGTCAATCTTTAGTTCCTTTGTCCCCTCTTCTCTCTTTTATAAAGTTTTGCCAGATATTTTTAAGCAGTTTACAGCATATAGATGGTATAATGCCATTTTTGAAAAATAAATATATTAATATATACCAGCTTTCCACAAGAACTTTGAGGCAATAGCTTAAGGAACAGCTTTGCTGAAAAATGTTATTTATTTTTGCACTCACAGAAAATTGAAAGTTTGTCCTATTTACTGTTTTATTGGTTACATTGAAAGGGCAGTATTGGTTCACAAACAAAATTATACAAAATTACAAGAAACGTTTTGAACATTATCTTTAAAATTCAGTATTTTAAAATTTTGAAAGTTGTTCATTAACTGTCAAGAACAATGGAGTAGGAGCTAAAATTTCTTGATAAGTAAAGTAAAAGTTTGTGGGAAAATGGAAAAAAAAATAAATGAATGAAAATAAATAAATAAAAAAGAAAGAGTAGTATTTGTATACTTTTATTTATCTTCTCTGGTTCTGTATAGTTTTTGGAAGGTGTGTGGCAGATTCCTATTTAAATAGTCACCATTATCTTGCCTATGTGAAAATTTCTCCCATCATTACTTAAAAATTTTCTCCCAGTATTAAATTTTATTAGCTAGTATTTTAATTGAAAAAGGAACTTATGCATATGATAAAAAATAAGAAAAAAATTGCAAAAGATATGAAAAAGAGTACCTGAAATAGTAAAAAGTATTTGTCTTTTCCCATCTCAAATTCCTAATCCTTTTCACAAAAAGAAAGCAATGATAAAAGCATTAGGTAGGGGGGAACAGGTAGAGTGGTGGTTAAGGTGCTGGATTCCCACATGGCTGAAAGGGGTTCAAGTCCCAGACCTGGTGGCTTAAAAATCATGCCAGGCATGTATGCCCAAAACCCCAGGAGGAGAATGGAGGAAAACGGATTGCAGCATGGCTGTATCCCCCTGTGGGTCGGGGTGGGGGGTAATTTCTCACTTTCCCTCTCTCTCTGTGTCCCTCTGGCAGGCACACATACCATATGGTTAAAAACTTGGAGGAAAAAAAAAGTTAGGTGTAACCTTTCTCGACAGATATAAAATATATAGATATACATATGCATATACAAACATATCTGCATGCACAATATGTTATTTATGTATATTACATAAATGGGCATAGATATAGAGGCTATTCAGAACTATAAACTTAACATTTACTATTCTTATTAACTTTTCAAATTTGCACTTATTATTCTTATTATTTTTATGACGCTTTAGTATGACTAAAGAAATCCATTTTTATTATGGAATCATAATACATTTATGTAATTCATCTACCCTTACTTTTGTGCTATTTTTTTTTTCCTTTGGACAGGTTTTTGCTATAGGGCATGTGCGCTCACCAGAAAGACAGAGAGAGACAGAGAGACACAAAGCGAGAAATTGCTTCCCGGGGGGGGGGGGGGAAAGGGGGGATGGTCATGTCGCAATCCCTTCTCCTCCATTCTTCTCTCAGGATCTTGGGCACTCATACACACACACCTGGCATGAGTTTAAGCCACCAGGTCCAGAATTTGAATCACGATCAACTACATGGGAGTCCAGCAACATAGCCATTACACCAACTGCTGGTCCCATCTACTCTTATTTTTTAAGACTGTAGCTTATTTCCTATGTTTTTATAATAAGATTTAATATCTTTAGGCCTAAAATATTCATTATTTAAATTGTAGTAAATCAATGCATTTGTTAAAAATTATTTGGGACCAGCAGATGGTGTAATGGTTATGTCACTGGACTTCCAGGTAGTCAACTATGGTTTGAGTCCTAGGCCTGGCAGCTCAAAACTCATGCTGGGTGCATGTGTGTATGCCCAAAATCCCAAAAGGAGAATGGAAGAGAAAGGATTGCAGCATGGCCATCCCCCCTAGCACATGCACTATAGCAAAATTTTCTCTTAAAAAATTATTATTTTGCTGGCCCAGCTGTGGTAGTATATTCTGGACTCTGCTACTTAGCAGACTGAGGCCACGTGGGTGGCGGGGATTTTCTTTCCATCGCAAACTAAGAAACTGGGTGCAATAGTATGATATGCACCTGTAATTGCAGCTACTCTAGAAGTTAAGGCATAGGCTCATGACACAACGAGATCTTGTCTTTAAAAAAAGAAAAAGAAAACACATAAATACAATATTATATTACTTGTTTGTAGACTGAGAAAGACATTTGTGTTATTTTTATAAGCGTTTTATAGGATTTATGGTAGGATGCCATTTTTGCAAAATTAATATATTAATGTATACCTTTCCCCTTTCCCATATACACACAATATGTCAAAATTATAAGTATCACTCCATAAATAGTGGCTCTTTGTGAGTAATGAGGTTATGGTTCACTTGATTAATGTTTGTACAATAACAGTGTATTACTGGGGTAACCAGAAAGTAGATACTAGTATTTCAGACATCTGTAAGACAAAAAAGACAAATGAATGCCTAACTATAAATGTATACAGTGTTGCATCATTGAAGAAGGTACTTTTCTCAAGAGTATTATTTCTAGGTCAAGACACTGAGGAAGCAGGGAGCTCCCTGTCCACTCTGGAGAGGTCACTGGCTGCACGGCGAGCCACCCGAGCCAAGCTCATGATCCCTATGGATGCCCAGTCCAACAACCCTGGTGAGTAAAGGCTGGCACCACAGTGAAATGAAATGCCTTCTGTTTGTATCTTTTCTATAAAATATCAAATTATCAAAAATAATTAGTTTTCCTTGAACTTTCTGAGCAAATAGAAATAATGAAGAATGACTAAAACCAGATCATTTATAATTAGATGTCAGCATCTTCTCTGTAATTGCTATATTTTGTGTATATAATCAAATGGTCTGTGTTGGAAAACAGATGGCTACATATTTAAGAGATTGGAAAACATATGAATTTATGTAACAATTGAAATTTCTAATAGTATTACTGCTCTTATTCTAATACTATCTTCATAGCTTTAAAAAAAAATAGGTTCAATTTTTACACTTAAGTAATCTTGCCGTCTTGAAGCAAGTGTTGTTAGATATTTGCTACCCCCTTCTTGTTGAAGTTTTCTGTCATCCTCCCGTATTCACTGAAGATATTAACATTTGGGGATCACTTCCTTTCCAATTAAGTCTATGATCAATCTTGGTAATTATAATATTCATGCAGATAATCCATCTGATACCTTGAACTGTTATTCCTTTATATTATCTGCAATAATATTGGCTTCTTCCCACCTTAATTCATTCATTCCATGTCATGCCAAACCAATACAAAATGATGGTTTTTATAATAACCCACTTTCTAACACCTTACTAGTTTCCTGCTCAGTTATTTTATTGCCCCCTTGCTAATAATTCTTCAGTTCTGTTGGGATCCAAACTCAACTTTAAATCCATAATCATGCATTATCTTCCATCTCTCATGGCCCTCCTTCCCCATCACATGTACCTGAACCAGACTCATCCATCCTTGGATAAGTCAGCAACTTCACCAGTGCTTACCCTGTGCCCTAACAGCTGCATGTGTCTGGAGAATACTTACACTAAATACTTATGGTATTTAGGTTCACAAGTCCAGGGTGAGCTCTCTTGTGCACTTGGAAATGCCATTGCATTTCTCTTGTGGTTCATTGTTTCACTTCATATGGTGAATGACCATTTTATAATTGTTCTTATTTTTCAGATTTTAATATCTCTCTCCCTTTCTATCCCTTGTTAGTAGTCTTTCTTCTTTCATCACCTAGAAAAGGAAAACATTCAAAAATAGGATCCTTGGGTGGTATAATGGTTACATTGCTGGACTCCCATGTAGGTGACTGTGATTTGAGTCCTGGACCTGGCAACTTAAAACTCATGTCAGGCACATGTGTGTGCATCCAAAAATCCTGAAAGGAGAATAGAGGAGGAGGGATTGAAATATGGCCATCCCCCTTGAGGGTAATTTCTCACTTTCTGTCTCTCCAGCAAGTGCACATGCTCTATAGCAAAAATCTCTCTCTCTCAAAAATAATTCCTTATCCTTTCATAAAATCTAGTTAATATGTTTGTGCTTCTCTCTGAGGCAGTGACTTCCCTTGTTACCATTTCTTCTCTCCCAGGTAAGGGTTCTTCTTTTGTCTACACCATCATCTTAGATAAGGTTATTTGGCACCAATAATCTTAATGCTACTTACATACTGCTGACTCCCAAAATGTATCTTTAGTCTAAATCCCTTTCTGGAAGCCATGTCAACTTCCTTATCAGTTGTCAACTCAACTTCCCCAATGTTTGTCTGACCATTCATTGTGGTCAGAAACTCAAGATTCATGCTTCTCTATTTAGACTTTTTCACATCTAGTATTTCTTTGAATCCTGTAGTTCCCAAACTTGGCTTTTCATCTTAACTGCTTTGCCTTTACCAAGCCACCTCTACCTCTTACAGATCACTAAACTATGGCAGTAACTTATACCTAGTCTCTGTTTTATTTGGATTTTTTTTTTTTTGGTACTTCCCCTACAAGTGGATGAACAGTAGTACCATATATAGAAATGAGGAAGTAGCACAGTGATTTGGAGATGAGAAGCGGGAATTACGGAAAAGAAAGATTTCTGTTTCAAACCTAGCTGATAATCAGTTGTCTATACTTTAGTCCTTCAATATATGAATTAGATCATCTTTCCCTTCTGTGACTTCCCATCACATGCAGAACAAAATCTGGTAATTTTTCTATGTTGTACAAGACCCCATGTGATCTAGCTTCTGGGTTTATTCCTCACTTCATCTGCTACAGATTTCTGTGATCTGTTACAACTATGTATCCTGCCTCTCCCCTCGGTTCACAAGTCCAGGGTGAGCTCTCTTGTGCACTTGGAAATGCCATTGCATTTCTCTTGTGGTTCATTGTTTCACTTCATATGGTGAATGACCATTTTATAATTGTTCTTATTTTTCAGATTTTAATATCTCTCTCCCTTTCTATCCCTTGTTAGTAGTCTTTCTTCTTTCATCACCTAGAAAAGGAAAACATTCAAAAATAGGATCCTTGGGTGGTATAATGGTTACATTGCTGGACTCCCATGTAGGTGACTGTGATTTGAGTCCTGGACCTGGCAACTTAAAACTCATGTCAGGCACATGTGTGTGCATCCAAAAATCCTGAAAGGAGAATAGAGGAGGAGGGATTGAAATATGGCCATCCCCCTTGAGGGTAATTTCTCACTTTCTGTCTCTCCAGCAAGTGCACATGCTCTATAGCAAAAATCTCTCTCTCTCAAAAATAATTCCTTATCCTTTCATAAAATCTAGTTAATATGTTTGTGCTTCTCTCTGAGGCAGTGACTTCCCTTGTTACCATTTCTTCTCTCCCAGGTAAGGGTTCTTCTTTTGTCTACACCATCATCTTAGATAAGGTTATTTGGCACCAATAATCTTAATGCTACTTACATACTGCTGACTCCCAAAATGTATCTTTAGTCTAAATCCCTTTCTGGAAGCCATGTCAACTTCCTTATCAGTTGTCAACTCAACTTCCCCAATGTTTGTCTGACCATTCATTGTGGTCAGAAACTCAAGATTCATGCTTCTCTATTTAGACTTTTTCACATCTAGTATTTCTTTGAATCCTGTAGTTCCCAAACTTGGCTTTTCATCTTAACTGCTTTGCCTTTACCAAGCCACCTCTACCTCTTACAGATCACTAAACTATGGCAGTAACTTATACCTAGTCTCTGTTTTATTTGGATTTTTTTTTTTTTGGTACTTCCCCTACAAGTGGATGAACAGTAGTACCATATATAGAAATGAGGAAGTAGCACAGTGATTTGGAGATGAGAAGCGGGAATTACGGAAAAGAAAGATTTCTGTTTCAAACCTAGCTGATAATCAGTTGTCTATACTTTAGTCCTTCAATATATGAATTAGATCATCTTTCCCTTCTGTGACTTCCCATCACATGCAGAACAAAATCTGGTAATTTTTCTATGTTGTACAAGACCCCATGTGATCTAGCTTCTGGGTTTATTCCTCACTTCATCTGCTACAGATTTCTGTGATCTGTTACAACTATGTATCCTGCCTCTCCCCTCCTTGTTTAATAAGCACATCCTACCAGCTGTTCTCTTTGCCTGGAATCTCTTTCCATAGATAATTGCATAGCTTATCTCTCAGTTCATTTGGGTCTCTGTTGGACTGCCACCTTTATAAGTGGTCTGACCACTGCCTATATAGCATCTCTGGTCACCCTCTATGCTCTTAGTTCTTCTTTATAGCTCTTTATTAGTAAGTATCACCATTCCACTACCATGTTTGTGTTTATCTATTGTTTGTCTTCCCTATTGTAATATAATCTTCATGAGGGCAGGGCTTTTGCCAGATCTGAACTCTTTGTCTCCCCAATACCCAGAACAACTCCTGGCATGTGGTAGGCACTCATTCAATACACTTCAGTCACATAACTTGAAAACTCCTTCTTACTCTCAGTTTTACTATAATAAATGCAAAAGCTTACATGGCACTTATAGTGAATGCCAACAGCTCAAACTAGGGACTCTGTTATTATACCTGATTTACTGATGACAGGAATGAAGCCTAGAAAATGTAAGTAGCTAGCTTGGAGTCACACAGCTACAAGTGGGAGAGTCAGAATTTGGACTCAGGTCTGATTTCAGTGTTCTGTGCTCCTAATCATTATGCTGGTAGCTGTGATACTCTTCGAAGCTATTGTCGTTTTTCTTTCACACCTTTCACTTCGTAGACAGACACTGTGCCCTTAGCTGCCTCTTTCATCCCCCTCTAGCAACTTTTTACTCTTGTAACTAAGTTCTATCCGAGACAGTCTTCTATAGCTTTCTTTAGAAAAAAAGAAAGAAAATCACTGTGCTTCCGAAGCTTTATGGGGCCTTTCTGTTCCATATGTAATTTCCTCATCCAGTAAATCCTGTATCCCATTGATTTTTCTTTCTCAATATCTTGTAAATCCCTGGTTACTCTTCCATCCCAACAGTCATACGTTATTCTCTTCATATGACCTCACATCTAAACTGTCTACACAGCTTCGTCCTTCATATTAGTTGTCTCTAGCATCTTTCAGACTCATACATCCTGTTTGCCTGATTTCTTCCCAAAGCAATTAAAAATGGCATTTACCCATAATTTCTCCAGTGACTCCCATTGTCTGCTTAGAAAATAAAAAGCAAAAAGACAAAAAGCAACAACCAATACTATAAGCTCCTCACACATCAGATGGGGACTTAGTTTTCTATTGTCATATCCTTACACATAACCTAGACTCTTGCCAAGCTAGTCTAATTGCCAATCCACAAACACTATTGCCCTTCATTTATTTTTTTCCTGTACATACTTTGTCCCTATTAGAAAGACTCATTGTATAGTTTACCCTAACTGATTTTTATGTGTCTCTCAAAGGTCGGCACAGATAATCATGCTCTCACAAATTCTTTTTGGAGTACTCCATCTAGAAATAATGGCCTCTTTTTGATATCCAAATAACATTTATTACACATAGCATTACTTTATATGCTTAGGTATTCAAGTCCAAATCTTCTCTCTTCCACTGGGTTATGAATTACTTCATGATAGGGAGATAATATATCTAATTTATCCTTGTATTCACATATTGTATAGCTTAGTATCTAACACAGTACTCGTGCTTTTAAATATCTATCAAATCGAATGAATAAGTAAATGTGTTCTGAAATGCCTTCTGTGTGTTTTTAATATATCAGTGTTTCAGGATTCTTTTTTTTTTTATTCACCTATAAGTAGAATGTCTTCTAACAAAATTTTCCCATGTATTGAGACCGGTTAAAACTGTTTTCATGAACCAGCAGATAACACAAAGCTTAAGTGGCTGAATTCCACATGGTCGACTGAGCAACTTTTGTCCCAAACCTCATTTCTAAAAAATCACACCAGGCATGTGTGTGTCCAAAATCTTGAGATGCAAATGGAGGAGAGAGGATTGTGGTGTGACCATCCCCCTGGCAGGTTGGAGGGAATTTCTCACTTTCCCTTTCTCTTTCTCTAGCAAGAGCATATGCCTTATTGCAAGCTACAAAAAAAATAAAAAAACCAAAACCAAATAACAACAACAAAAACTATTCATTAAACAGAAAAGGAAATAATGGGCTTAGAAAGCAATGAGACAAAATCTATCACGTATTGAGCGCTTTTGAGTGCCATTCACTCGGTAGATATCTTGCTAATCATTATTTCATTTAATCCTTACAATATTATCCTGTGGTAAGAAGATTTTCATTTCATACATAGGACACAGAGACTCAGACTACTTAAGCAATTTGCTCCAGGAAACACCTGGCCAACCTATGAATCTCTGTGATATGCTTGGTATACTGGTCTTCCAAAACTAAAAATGGCTGTATGTCTTATATGGTTCATATTCTTATTCTTTTTATTTTTAAAGTATAGTTTAAATGTAGTATCCCCAATGAATAATTATGGAAACCCAGGCTCTTAGAGTCTAAACCTGAAACCTGTGCTTATTCTATTCATCACACTGTGCTGCCTTACCACCAGAGCCCTGAGTTTCTCTGTGCTTAAAATAATTAGCCTGCTCTTAACCGTAGTATTATGGCATGGTGGTTGGGGCACTGGATTTCACATGGCCAACTCTGTGGTTTGAGTCCCAGACTTAAAGGATAGGAAAACATACCAAGACATGCCCATGTCCAAAATCCTGAGAGGAGAATGAAGGAGAGGGGATGGCAGCATGACCATCCCTCTGGGGGATAGTTTCTCACTTTCTCCTCTCCACCTCACCTCCCCACCAAGCACACATGTTCTATGGCAAAAAATCTAAAAATAAACAAACCAGAAAGCCCTAGTGCCTAACTCTGTGTGAATGGGACCCCTAAAATAGCCAGCAATTGATTGTTGTTATTATTATTACATTTTAATTACCAGCTAATGTGTGCACTGGGGGCCCTCAAAAAGTTATGGGAATATAAATCATAAAAAATCTTTGCTTGGATTTCAAGAACTTTTTGTGCCCAAATAAATTTATACTTTAATTTCATTTTCCACAAACTTCTGAAGTTCCCTCACACGTTTTATATCATTAGTTTTACCTCACATATAAGGATGTTCTAATCCAGCAGTTCCAGTCTTAGATATAGTCTGCTCTTGGATATGAGCATGTAATGTGCTCACCAAAACACATATACAAGAACGTGCACCATTTGGCATATCACATCGTCATTATCATGGTCTTCTATCAGAAGGCCTAACTCCTCACAGATGGTCAATGACAGGGACTGGTCTGTGAGAGGACACCCCTAGTCTCTGGGACACATGATCCCACTCAGAATCCTCATTTGAGCCTTACATATGTCGTGTGAGAAGCCAGCATTCTAAGACTGGTCTCAGTTCAATAGGCTTCAGGGGCTGGGCATGTGTTCCATTACCCTACAGCCATTGTGCATGCCCACAACCAATCCAAAATGCTCTCATAGAAGTGATGAGTGAAAATGATTGCTCTAGTGGCTGAACTAACAAAGCATTGAAATTTGCAACTTTTTGAACCTGTGGAAGCAGGGACCAGGAGCAGAGTTCAAAGCTTATTTCAATTAGCATGAAATGATATTGTTGCCTAATATATGATTCCAACAACTAATTTAATCATGATATTAAAATCAGTTTTTATTCCTTGAGTTTTAAATATCGTGTTTCCTTTCTTCTCTTAATGTGAATAACTGCAAAAAGCAGTACTTTTTATGGCTCTCTAGCCCTACAGTGCTATAAGCTTTGAGCAATGCTCTCTGCAATGCAATGACTTTATATAAGAATAGTCTTAAAAACAGTGATGAATAAGTGAGCACTGAAAACACAGAGATTGTTTTTTGGTAATTCTATAAACAAATAATTTGTCGAGTAAAATTAATTGATTAGTAATTTTGTTGTATTATCAAAATCAGCAGATCAGTAGAATTTTTCAGAATGTGTCAAGATATGACTTTTAACTTCCAAAAAGATGCTGGTAGGGCCAGCTGGTAGTATGGTGGTTAAGGCTGCTGGATTCAACCTAGCAGACTGTACATTTCAAGTCCCAGAACTATCAGTGTGAAAAACATGCCAGGCACATTGTGTGTGTGTACCCAAATCCCAAGAGGAGATTATAAAAGAGACTGTGGTGTGATCACCCTCCCGGAGATGTGCTTTCTCACTTTTCTTCCTCTCTCTCTCTCTCTCTCTCCCTATCTCTGTCTAGGGAGCTCTGGTACTCTACAGCAAAACTTTTTTCTTAAGGTGCCTGTAGGCAGTACAGAATCATGTTTTCAGTGAGGATTTTACAAGGCAAGAAATACCTTGTTTCCTAGTTTCTCAAACCATAAAATAATCAAGAAGGGATCTAGCAAAGAGCTGGTGAAAGTAAAGAATTTTAGGTAATAAACTCAGGCAGTCTGACTTCAATGCTCGGGCTCTTTATCACTATGTTAAGAATAACTACAGAACACATACTTGTGAATGTTTTGGTCATATATTAAGTACAAGTGATAGAAGTTTGTTTATTTCATGGCTTTAAAAGTCCAGGGTCAAGGAGCTGCATCTGGTGAGGATTTCCTTGTTAGGGGGGACTCTCTGCAGAGTCCCAAGGTGGTACAAAACATTACATGGTGAGCAGAAAAGAGGTAGCATGTTGGGACCAACAGAGGGCCTAGTGGTTATGTCACTGGACTTCCACACAGTCAACCTCAGTTCAAGGTCTGGACCTGGTGGCTTGAAACTCACACAGAGTGCATCTACATGTGTACCCCAAATCCCAGAGCAGAATGGAGGAGAAGGGATTGAGGCATGGCCATCCCCTGTAATGGTGGCGGGGGGTAATTTCTCACTTTCTGTCTCTGTGACAAGACTGTGAACCCTATAGCAAAAATATCTCTCTTAAAACAAACAAACAAACAAATGGATAGCACATCTGTGTCCTCCACATCCATATTACTCTTTGGTCTCATTCCTTCTCCTATGAACCACAAGAATTCAATCATGGGGACCCTGTTATGATGACCTTATAGTCAATCTTAATTACCTCCCAAAAGCTCCACTACTAAATTCCGTAGTCAAATTGAGTTTCCTCCTTCATAATGCTATTACAGCCAAATTTCAACACATGAGTTTTGGCGGGACATAGTGAAACCATAGCAGTGAATGCGAGTTCTTTTCTAATGCCCTTTAAAGACTTTGTGGATACCATTCTGTGACTTGCTTGTCAAAGAACACCTGAAATCGTGAAGAAGATATGAATATTTATCAAGGATGATAAGACACTAAATTTCCAAATTTCCAGGTTGTATACAGTCACTGCAAAACAAAACAGATAGTAAAGAGAGAGTAAAGAGTTCATTTAAACTCTTTTTACTTCAATATGCAATTGTCTTTACCATTATATTTGCCTCCCTCTCTTCTCCTCAAGAAATCTCTTACTTCTGTCAAGCACCGTGTTGAGAAATGTCTAAGGAAGGTTTTATTTATTTTTTAATTTGTAGCTTAAAAAAAAACTTCACTTTAGATTTCCGATAGGTCATATTTAGTGCCAACATTTTAAAGACATTGTAAAAACTTTCAAATATCAAAGTGCTCTGTTTGGGGAGCTAAGTAATTTGGTGAGGGAATTTCTACTTGAAAAATCTTTGTACATCAGTGTCAGATATAAATTCAATTGTCAGCAAGCTGTGTCAGAACAGATTTCTTGTCATATTTGGCCACAGAGCAGAGATTTATTGAAAATAGTTGATGATATTGCTCTCTGAGCTGTTTTACATAAATAGCAGTGCAGCGAATGTGTTCAGTTGTAGCCTGTGTGTATGTGTGGGTGTGTTTGTGTCTGTGTATGTGTGTTTCTGGCTCTCAAAACTGACATCCAGGGGAAAAAAATATCAAAAAGTATTTTAATACATACTGTTTTATCCAATTTACTTTTGGGTGATTATTTTTGTTGTAAGCGAATGTAGACTTCTATGCCCTTTCAAATGAATCATGCATCAAAATAGTTCAAAACCAAAGCTTTAGAATACTGTCTATTCTATTTCATGTTAGGAAATAAAATAATGAGCATTTTTGAGATGCAGAAACATACAACAAGTTTATTATTTTTTTAAAGAAATGTTATTATTTGCAAATCCTTTGTAAGCAGGTCAGTGGCTAAAATGCAAAAATATTAGAAGATAAAATTTCTGCCTTCAGTAATGAAAGACTTAGAAATGGAATATAAATTTAGTCTCTTGGGTTCTCTAAGTTCTCTAACTTATAGATTCTATGGCTTGCCAAATTATTTTATGTCTCTCCATCCAAATTTGTTTGGCTCTATACCAGAAGATACTTATGAAACTCTTTTTCCTAAATGCTTTGTAAAACAGTGTTTACTAATATCATTGCTTATATTGTGATATAGTAATGTTGTTAAGAAAATATGCACAATTTATGATGGAGATGCCTTCTACATCTAAAGGGGATTATTGTCACATGTATTTACAAGTAAAAATTGTCAAATTCAAAAAATACGTTGTGGGACCAGCAGTTAGTGTAATGGCTATGTTCTGAACTCCCATGTAGCCGACCGCGGTTTAAGTCCCGGACCTGGTGGCTTAAACTCACGCCAGGCGTATGTGCATGCATGCCCAAGATCCCAAGAGGAGAATGGAGGAGAAGGGATTGCAGCGTGGCCATCCCCCTGGCGTGGGGGGATTTCTCGCTTTCTGTCTCTCCGTCTCTCTCTGTCTTTCTGGCGAGTACACATGCCCTATAGCAAAAACCTCTCCAAAAAAAAAATACTTAGTCACTTGGCCATCAACCTTAATAATTATGCAGTGATCTTGTTTGATCAGTAAGATGGATGAAATTCAATTGACTGCCTCAGAGTCTGAGAATGTGAGTTATATAGAAATAGACTTTCAGTCAGTAGGTGTTGTGGCAGTTAAGATGGCTGGATGCCATATGGCCAACAGTGTGGTTCAAATTCCAGACCTGGAACCTTGAAAAACACACTGGACACTGTGTGTGCATACCCAAAATTCCAAGAGGAGAATGGAAGGGTTGCAGCATGGCCATTTCCTCCTAGGGGGTGCTTTCTCACTTCCTCTTTGCCTTTTTCTGGTGAGCACATGCTTCCTATAGCCAACTTAAAAAAAAAAAAAAAAAAAGAAACCTTTATGACCCTTATACATTTGAGTCTGTCATTATTAGCATTATCATAATCATTATAGTAACTAAATGCTCCAGGGGATTAAATAATAGATTAAACCATTTTTGTTTTGTCTAGTAGGTTAAAGTGACAGATTTGTAAATATTATTCATAGGATATTCTCTTTATAAATTCACTCAAAAAGAAGTATTTCTAGCACTATATTGTGAGAAACTCACTCAAAAATAAGAAGTATTTCTAGCACTATATTGTGAGAAACATAAACACAACAAAATGATAACCTCCTTCTTTAAAGGATTTATAATCCTTTGACTTGTTTCTAGTTTGAATTTCTGATTCTTAAGTTTCTTGTCAGAACCAGCAGATGGCATAATGGTTAAGTTGCTGGACTCCCATGTAGATGACTGCAGTTTGAGTCCAGGACTCAGCGGCTTAAAACTCAGCCAGGCACATGTGCATGTGTGCTTAAAATCCTGAGAGGAGAATGGAGGAGAAGGGATTGCAGTGTGACTATCTGCCCTGGGGGATGATTTCTCAACTTTCTCTCTCTTTTTGTCTCTCACCAGCAAACAAACCAAAACCAAAAAAAAAAACTAGTTTACCCAAAGCATCTTCTTTAAAGTGTCATATATTTAATGTAATGGATTTGTATTTCAAGTTAGAAAATGTAAAAAAATCTATAAGTGTTGTTTCTCATAGATTTATACTAATGCAATTTAATTTGTATTATTAATTATGAAGTTATTCATGAAATAAGGAATTTGATGCTGAAAAAATTTTCTTTGGTAAATGTGTATATATGTGTATATATGTGCATCTTGAACTCCAGTGACTGACATTAAGGTGCAACTAAAAATTCATATATACGTATATATTTCATTATTAGGAATATACCGTCAAAACTAACCATTCCAGTAGCTGGCATAAGTTTTATATTTGGGGAACAAGAGTTAGGGGATACTAAACATTTTATAAGAGGAAGATTGACTGCAATTGGAAAAAATATTTAATGACATGATATAACTGAGTGCTGTTGAAGAGCAGAATTGAACAATACTGGCTAAACCTAGAAGATATTGTGTAAGTTTTTTATCTCTAGGTTTCAGCCACTGCAACTAAAATTTGTTGATATTCCCAGAAAACATTTAGTTATATTTAAAATAATATGTCAGTAACCTGTACTGCTTTGACTATTTCAAGGTGCTTTCTATTTACAGATAAATCATGTATGTGAGTATCAAGAATACATTGTGCCTTTCTCTCTGCAGCATCTCCCAATAGCAGATACATTCTTTCACAGAATTAATGAAAAATTCCCAACACTTCCTCAGCCCACTACGCAATATACTTGATTTATGATCAACCTAACATATCTAGTGTCATGGTTTATTTCTAGAAGAAAGGAAAAAGAAGACTAAAACATTATAGTAGTCTGTGGTGACTTAATCGTTTCTTTGTTTGGAGCCATGGGAAGTTTTAAACCATAGTGTTCCATGGTAAGCTGCTTGAGGAATGAGCTGTCTTTTCTAAAGCAAAGAGATTTGTGAAAAGAGGTAAGTAAGGAAACCTGTATGATACTATAAAGAATATGGGATGTGAGGATCTGAAATTTTAGCCAATTCTTTGTGCTTAGTAAGCAGGTACACAGGGTTCAAAAAACCTATTGACATCTTTGTTTTGCAGCTGTCGTGAGCGCCATCCCTGTGCCAACCCTAGAAAGTGCCCAGTACCCAGGAATCCTCCCATCTCCCACGTGTGGATACCCACACCCGCAGTTCACGCTCCGGCCGGTGCCATTCCCAACACTGTCAGTGGACCGAAGTTTTGGAGCAGGAAGAAGTCAGTGTAATGCATTTTCCTTACTTTTAATTGAAAAAAAAAAAATGAATAAGAGTAAGAATGTATTGTGAAATATGCAGCATTTTGACTTTCTTCTCCCTAAGAGAGGTTGACTTGCCTATGAATTTTGTACTAGAATTTCCCTTTGCATTATCGTCTGTCTTTTGGGTCCTAGCTCATGTGCTTCTAGACTGATTCCTTAGGAGTCTTTTTATGGCATAGTCCATTGACAATATGAAGGGTGATGGAGGGTCAGATCAAGTGGTTCCATAAAACTGTGAAGTGGGGGCTGGCAGGTGGTGTGGTGGTTAAGGGCACTGGACTCCCACATGCCTGACTGCAGTTCAAGTACTGGACCTGGTGGCTTGTTTCTCACTTTCTCTCTCTCCACCTCTCACTCTGTCCCTCTCTGGTCAAATTAAAATAAATACATAAATAAATAAAATAATTCTTTTTAAAAATCTATGATGTGGGAAAGAGGGAGAATATATGAAAACAGAATAGGTTATACAATAATATAGCACAATAAAGTGCAGAAGGTCAGTGACAATTTAATATACATTTTTAAATAAGCAGTAGAGCAAGTTTTGAATGTAAGAACAAGGTAACCATACATGTTGACGATGGTGAATATGTTGATGTCCTTGATTTGATTATGTACACAGTACATGCTTTGGAAAACCACACCGTATCCCACAAAGGTATACAGCAATTATATGTAAGTCAAAAATTATAACAATTATTAAAAGTGAAACAACAACAACAAAAAAAACAAGAACAAAAGACCTATGCTGTGTTAGATATTTAAAATGATAGATTCTCATAATTATGAAGTTAGTACTCAAATGACACTACCCAACATAATCCTATTTAGTATCTGTTGGTTATATTTTTATATATGTTATTGATTGCTGATGAACCAGTGTTTAGCGAATGCTTTAGCTTTCTTTAATCACTTAGCCTTTTTAGCCTTAAGGATTCATTCTTGGTTAGAAAAGATTTCCAGAGTAGTATTTTAGTTTTTTTGAAGGAAGGTGGAGATGGAGGGAGACTCTAACTATTATATACACCTTGATGATGTCTCCTGTGCCACTTATCTTTTTTTATTCTTTGAGAACAGCATTTTTAAATCGATGTTATGGCTTTCATCTCTTAGTTAAGAACAGGTGACTCAGCATCTCATGTGAGATAGTATGTTTTCTAATAGATATGATGGTAACAGCAATAAAATATATTTGTGAGGTAAGCTATATTTTTTCCAACCCAACAGGGACAGCTCTAAGAAATCATAAATCGTCTCTATGTAGCAAGGTTAGAATTAAAAGGCATCAAAGATCTGCCAAAGGAGAATTAGATTTATTTTCCCTTTTCTCACTGTACTTCATGTCTATAGAATAGAGTTGTGTGCAAAAACTCAAAGAAAAATAGCCCCCCAAACTGTGTGAGAATTAAATGAAAAACAAGTAGGAAGCCTAACAACCCCAAATTCCCAAATCCCAAGACAACTAGAAACATAATTCCAGTCATAGAATTCAGAACCCATAAATCTCTTCCTCACTTGGGAAATGAACTCTCCCCAAACAGAAAAAAGAAATCTCTAGTTTTAATTTAGTGTTTCCCCTCAATGAATCATTGTCTATACAGTATTTAGATTTCATCTATGTTCTCTGATTTAAAAGGAAGTATGAGGAGAAGACGCAGAATGACTTTTTTCGAGTCCTTTCGGTATGACTATTACAAGCCAAAGCTTACTACTTTTTTATTGGTAATTATTTATTTTTATTCATAGTGTGTTCCTCATTTCTTTTCCCCTTGTAAAAGCATAGTCTTCTTCTGAAAATTTGTTCACTGAAGCCCAACATCCCATTTACTCTTTCTTTTTCTCTTGAGTTGGCGCATGCAGCATGTGGAGCTGTCTCTAACTGGATCATGGGAAAAACAATTACAAAAGTTAAAGTTCAATGGAAAAGAAAACTAGCAATGGTCTGGTATGAAATCTGATTTTTATCTGTGGTTAAAAGATATTCAGTATCACATACTACTCTGCTCTGGTACAGGATTTTGGTCATAGGGTGACTGTATGTGGAGGCAGGAGGTATACAAGAAATACCTTTTGCTTAAGTTTGCTGTGAACCTAAAAAGTGTCTGAAAAATAAAGTCTAAGAGTAAAACTAATAAAATCTAATAGAAATTCATTAATTAGTTAATTAAGCATTTAGTCTTTTGTTTGTTTGTTTCTTTTTTTGGAGAGGATTTTTGCTATAGGGCACATGCGCTCACCAGAAAGACAGAGAGAGAGAAAGTGAGAGAGAGAGAGAGAATGCGAGAAATCACCCCCCAGGGGGGATGGCCACACCACAGTCCCTTCTCCTGCATTCTCCTCTCAGTATCTTGGGCACGCACGCACATGCACCCAGCGTGAGTTTAAGCTGCCAGGTCCAGGACTTGAACTGCGGTCGACTAAATGGGAGTCCAGTAACATAGCCATTACACTAACTGCTGGTCCCTAAACATTTAGTCTTTTAAGTAGATTTTTTGTGTACATAATTTCTTTAAAACCAAGCACTACAAATGTAATTTTTAGCTTATATAATATATAACTATTAACTTATATACAATATAATATTAACTTATATAATATAAAATACAATATAATGTAAATATAAAATATGTAACAATTTTATGAAATTACATACAAAAAGATTATAATAAAGGATACTTAACAAATTCTTGGTAGTTTTTTAACCTTATCTGAAACCACAAGGCAGGGGCCAGCAGGTGACATGGTGGTTAAGGCACTGGCCTTTCACAAGGCCCACTGCAGTTTGAATCTGGACCTGGAAGCTTGAAACTCACACTGGGTGTGTGTGCATGCCTGCCCAAAATCCTAAAAGGAGAACAGAAGGGAAAGGGGTTGTGGCGTGGCCATCCTCCTGGGGGTGATTTCTCACTTTCTCTCTCTTGTCTCTCAAGCAAGCAGCTGTACCCTACAGCAAAAATATCTCTATAAAAAAATAAATCACAAGGCAATAAACATTCCACTCCTGGCCAAGACTTTACGGATTTTTAAAATATGTATTGTCATTCCCCCAAGTGTTTTTTTAAGAAATGTATGTGAAATGTAAAAGGAATAGGATCTAATATATGTTCCAAACGATTGCTTAGGAAAGAAAAATAAATAAATAAGCACCTCTTTTTCAAGAAACTAAATATTCTCTAAGTCACTGTCAGCCACAGTTTTTCAGCTCCTCAGTATTGGTTTCAAATGCCTTGGAGAATACTAAACATCCCCATTCTCTCTCAAGCAGAAAACATTTCATGACTTTGGATGGAGATGTCTTATTAGTCACCTTGAGAAACAGAGAAAAGCATTCTTAGGAAAAGAAAAAGTTAACTTTGTCAGATGTGGAGACTGATTCCTCCAAAGTTATCTGAAATACCTTTGTGTTTTACAAGAGATGAATCACGAAAGTCTTGCCCCCAAAACCTGCTGCTTTCTGAAATCACAAACAAAACTGAACTTCTCTCCAACCATAAGGAAAGAAAAGATGTATTAATAGTACATTTGCATCACACACATTTGCTGACCCATCTATAAAGATTTACATAATTGTGATAACAAATACTTCCTCTCAAGCAACTGCATTCTGTACTTAGTTATCGACAAATGAGCTAGGAACAGTGAACAGCACAGTACTTGGAAAATTTCAACAAATTGTCTTGGGCTTCATTTCTTTTTTAAAAAATTTCTTTCTTAGAATTATTCTATTTAACTTTATTTTATTTATTTATCTATTTATTTATTTTAATTTGACCAGAGAGGGACAGAGAGAGAGAGAGAAGGAAAGTGAGAAAGCAAGTTGCCAGATCCAGGACTCAAACCGTAGTCGGCCATGTAGGAGTCCAATGCCATTAACCACCAAGCCACATGCTGACCCCTTAGGCTTCATTTCTACAAATTATTACAAAATTGGTGCCCACATTTACTCATCTCTACAACAAGTAAGTGACAGAAGAGGAAGTTAAGTAGTTTCTACTATTCCTTTCAGATCCAGCATGGTCTTAGTGGAAAAGCTGTTCAATTTTATCCATGCTATTTTTCTGCCCCATTTCTCCCCAAAACTGGAAATCAACGAACAAATTGAACCTGACCTAGATAAAATCAGGAACACAATTGAGATTATGGATCATCTCTAGGTCCTTTTCAATCCAGGCTGTGAAGAACTAAGGTTATTCAGAAATACTGCATGATACTATTCTCAGATGAATGAGTGAATTGGGTCCCTAAGAGATATTCATGTCTTGAAGTCTTTGCTTAGAGCTACTAGCATGACATATTTCTATCAAATATTGCAGTTTTACATTGAAGAAAAATCCTCATTTCCATTTTTGCAATATTTTTGCCACTTACTCTGTAGCAATTATTTATGTGTGTTGACATTAATTATTATAAAATGCCTTGAGATTTGACTCTGCTGTGTAATTGTATGCTGTTTGTACAATGAATTCAGACTATTTTATCAGCTGAAAATGAGTGCCTTATCATCACGTATTTGGTTCTTGCTCTACATTATGAATTGCAGGGAGGCTGCACTCTGTGGGTGAAAGGAGCTTTTCTTTGCTTTCAGGGCACTTAGCACAGCTAAATGTCATGTCACCAAGCCAATTTGTTTCACACAGGTGTCCTGGAGCTGGTGCCTGAACTAGCTAAATGGGCTCATCTGAAATGAAAGTATTTCTCTGGGGGAACAGTTGCTATTGTTTGTTTAAGAGTTTTCACTTCCTTAAATGTCAGCCAGTGCTGAGAAGCATTTATTTTGCTCTACCTAAAATATAAGAATTATACATTGTCTGTGGAAACCCTATACCTCGTCCATTGCATTCATTTTTTATTCACATATTGTAGTTGAACATATTTACAGAGTACTGTGTGGTTTTTCAGTACATGCAAACAATGAGTCATGATCAATTCGGTCCAATAAACATAATCTAAAAATGTAAGTTTTATTAAATTTATGATCGCAGTAATATTTTAACATAGATCGTTCATTTTGAAACTGTAGAAGAAATAAAAAGAGAAAAATGAAGGAAGGCAAGATCACAAACATGTTATTATTCCTTTAATGGCTAAAGTCCTTTTTTAAGGTATGATGTAGATTAATTGCAATCCATCTTCAATAGGGGAGAATTACCTAAGGCAGACTTCTAAGGAAAGTTGTGAAATTTCTTTCCCTGGACAGATATTTTTAATGTGGTTACATGTACCCTTTAATAAAAACCAACCCACTGGAGATAAAAATAGATCAGAGAGAAGCAGCCTGAGGAATCTCATTTGTGAGACTTGCAGTTCACAGAGGAATAGAGAGACCCTCGGTCAACTGAAAGCCCAAGCATTTTAAGTCCTCCAGAATTTCCTCCATGAGATTATAGACATCTTGAGATGAATAATTTTTTCTATCCAAGGATTACCTCTAGAGCTCTTTCCTAAAAGAGCCTGTTTTTCTCTGCTAAGCAATTTCTGCAACCTCATTTCGTAAGTGGCCTTTGAGACCTGTGGCTTGAAACAAGTGCTAGAAAGGAGGCCTACATTAAAGTAGATCCTCTTGTGGAGACTAAGAATGAGCACAGGACCCATGTCATTATTCTCAACCAGTGTCAAAAAGATGCCCCTGTTGGCCATCAGCTAAATAATTGAGCCTTGGGACCAGCAATCAGAGGTTCAAGACCACATAGCCAACTGCGGTTCACGTCCTAGACCCAGTGGCTTAAAACTCATGCCAGGCACTGCATGCCCAAAATCCTGAGAGGAGAATGGAGGAGAAGGGATTGATATGTGGCCATCCTCCCAGGGGGCAATTTTGCATGTTCTTTCTCTCTCTGTCTCTCCAGTCAACACGAGTGCCCTATAGCAAACATTCCTCTAAAATAAATAAATAAATAGAACTATACTCTCAACAATCTCATTACAATTCTTATTGGCTACAAACATATAAGCATTCAATTGTTCACCTCCCCTTTATGATCTTAGAAGCAAATTTAGCTTTTTTTTTTTTTTTATAGAGGATGAATGCGCTCACTGTGGAAGAGAGAGGCAAACTGAGAAAGTGTGGGACAGAAACTGCACAGTGCCCTAGCCACCATGCCACTCGCTGGCCTGCAAGTTAGCTTTTTATAATGCCTACATGAAGTCTTCATCTCCTTACCTTTATCTGAGAGCAAACACCACCAAGAACGTGTCTTAATGTTTTCCATGCAACCCCACACCTTGGCTTTGAGATTTTGCTTGCATTTCAATTCCTCCTTTGCTTCTTCATTTTTTCTTCTCCTTTTTGACAGGCTGTCACTATGTAGAGATCCTCCAGTCTCTGCCTCCAAGCCAAGACTCCAGTGATACATCGCCTCAGTAGTGTCCACATCTTTTTTGATAGGATTTCCTACCCTGAAGATACTTGCATTCAAAATCCCCTTGCCCTCGGGGTTCTCTGTAGTTTACTGTCTTGATTATTTTCCCTTGTTTGAATATATCTTTTATCAAGTTTCTGCCGGACTTTTGGTCCTGGTTGTTTTATGACTACAACTTGTCAGCCTTGTATCTTTCCATCTCCATCTGTGCATGGGAGGTTTCCAGTGACCTAGAAGACCTTTTGCATATAGAAGAAAAATAAGTGCAAATGCCCTCTGAAAACACCTTTCCTGTCTGCATATCTTTAATATTACGGCTTGATCTTGTGTATCTTTACTCTCTTTTCCCTTTAGCATTATCAGATTTTCTTTCAATTCCTCTGCCCTCTACTGACCTGATCAAGCCTCCCAGAGAATTGTTTCAAAATGATCTCACAAACTAATTATCTTGAAATATCTCCTAGTTAAAAATTCTCTTTCAAAAGTGGGATATTATCTTTTAGCACTGCATTTTTTGTTCTACTTTCCCAAGAAAACTTTTTTTTAAGAAATATTCCTGTTTCATTGACACTTAAATCTACTATGCAGTTCTTTTGATGTACAGTTTAACCTGGACCTGCTGACTTTGAAAATGAATGAATAGTTAAAGCTCTGTGGCAGGTTCTTTGCAAGAGAAACTGCCTTCATAATATTTTAGTCTGACTCAACTGTGTTCTCTGGAGAAAAGGTGTATTTCCATATACAATGTTGTCCAAATGCCCACAGGCTGTCACAATGACTATGTGAGAAACTCTTCAACTATAGTAATCTGCCTTAAAATTACAAGGTTTCCTACCAAAGAGGAAAAAACTGCAATTCTTTATTCAGGCAACTTGTTCTAGCAGAGTCATCTCTCATATAACTTTTTAGATAGATGTGCTTCTATTTTGTTATGGAAGATAATGATAGTAGTTATTATTTGTATCATTTTATTAGCACTGCCTCTGAGCACCCTGTAACACTGATTTGTTTGACAGTTGACATGGCATGTTTAAATCACAGAAAAATTGGCATATTGGCTGGTAGATAATAATGCAGCTGTAACCGGGTTTGGTACATTGAATTTCACTGCCAATGCTACTTAGGAAAAGAGAAATAACTCTTTTTTCTTGCTTCATCACTTGTGATTACAGGGCCCGACAGTTCAGGCAATATAGTCAGAGCTCAATATATTGTACTATTCTTCCTAAAAGATAGATCCCTGTCCTGTTGGATCTACTTCTTCTGTTTAAAGGAGAAGTGCTATCATATTCCATATATGATAATAGAGGAATGATGGTGTCCTTAACTTGGAGCAGAGATTGAACAGTCTACCATCTTTCTCTGAGCTGATCATAGGCCCTTCAAGTGATTAAGAGAAAATAAGCTTTGTCTTGAAATATTAAATGGCTTTTCTGGTCTCTCTTATAGCGGTGAGTGAAGGACCAACCACCCAACAACCGCCCATGTTGCCTCCAACTCAACCTGAACATCCTAGCAGTGAGGAGGCACCGAGCAGAACCATCCCCACAGCTTGTGTTCGACCAACCCATCCACTTCGCAGCTTTGCCAACCCTTTGCTACCTCCACCAATGAGTGCAATAGAACCGAAAGTCCCTTACACACCGCTTTTATCTCAGCCAGGTAAACTACACATTTTTTTCACATTTAGAATTATTATCATTGGTGCATCTACTTACATGCATATGTAGGTGCCTAAAAAGGCATACAGGTAATGTAGCTTTCCAATATCTATTTCAAGCCTAATATGCTCATGTCTGTTACTGTTGTTTGAGTACAGCTCTTCATTATCTGCCTTAAAGCAACTAACTGGTTGGACATGTGTTTTGTTCCTTTTTGAGGTTATCCATGAATCCTGTATGCCAGTCTATCACTTATAATATGTACTGTGTGTATGCCAACCAGAGAATACTGAAAATATTCCTGATTTCCTGACTCTTCACTCTGCCATATGGGTTCTCAGATTTAAAGCTAGGTTTTAAGGCTAGAGTTAAAATTACAACAATCTGTAAAACCACTTCTTAGAGAAATGCATTTAATCTCATAATCTTGCTTTGTGCCTTTTAATAGACATCTTCCAAGACTTCTTACTTATTTTAGACTACCAGGGTCAGAATGGAGTGTTAGAAGCAGTGTAGAGTTGAACTTCCTAATTCTAGAATAAAGAAACCAAAATTTAGATAGGAAGTAATAAATCTATGTTGCCTTCTGAAAAATATCAGATGACAAGGATAAGTAGAGCCCCAGATTTCCAATGAAGCACTTATTTTTTTTAAAGAATTATTCATTCATTCATTCATTTAATTTAATTTGACCAGGGAGAGACACACACACAGAGAGAAGGAAAGTGAGAAAGCAAGCCAACAGATCCAAGACTCAAAGCGTGGCTGGCCATGTGGGAGTGTCCAGTGTCTTAACCACCACGCCACCTGCTGGCCCCAAAGCACTTACTTTTCACTTGGTGGCCAACTGGACTGAACCAGAGCTGGAGCCCATTTTGTTTTTGTTAGAGTCTGGGGTAAAAAGGAAGAATAGAGAGGTCAGGGTAGAGGAAGAGAAGAGTAGGAGAAAGTAAAAGAAAAGGAAGAAGAAAGGGAAGGAGAAGGAAAAAGGAAGAAAGGAGGGGGAAAAGGAAAAAAGAGGAGGAGGAGGTAAAGAAGAAAAAAGAAAGAAAATGAGATGAAAATACAACTAGATAGATGAATGATAGTTCACTAGAGAAATAAATACATAAAGAAATATGCAGTACTTAACATTGTTCAAAGTATTAGAACAATCCCAAATAATCTCAGTGTATCAGACATAAGATGGTACATTTCAGCACTTCTTTATAACCAGAGGTAGCCTTCTTACTGCATACAAATAGTTGGACTGGCTAAGTTACTTTGTGCAAATACACTTGGGTAATTTTCTCAGATTCATGCCTACAGCAGTGTCAGTCAGTACATTAGTACATAAGCCTCATGATGACTATAAAACCTAGGAAAAGTAAGACAGCCTGTGAAATATGAATATTAACAATATAGTAATATTAAGAATAATCTGATTCTTTCTTAGCATCATATTAGTTAATTTGCATATGTCACCCCTGATGTTCTTAAAATGTATGTGACGTGTAGTAAGGATGCTCAGCTTGCATCCCCTGGGAAGTGGGGTAGACTGCAGAGGCATGGGGGAGTCCATTGCTAGGGAGGCACATTGCTTGGGAGGCTTAGGCTCAGTCCAGGTCATGACTTCATTCCACAGGCTCCTCTAACCCCCCAAAAGCCCTAGGATTTAAAATACATCTGTATGCCCAAGCCCCTTCCTCCACCCACTATACTTACATGCTCTACACAAACATTATGGAAAGGACCTGCTACTCTATATTGCCCAGAAACTCTGAGGTCTTTGACTGATACAGGAACACTTGAAGCAAGAAAATTCATGTAGTGAAATTACTATGTCAAGGGTAGGCTTCCTGGGTCTTCTGACTGCTTTTCCTACTGCAATACCAACCAAGAGACTGGTATTCAGGATATATGACAAATTAACTACAACCACTAACAATAACTAATTTTTATTAAACATGTGTCCTATGATATTTTAAAGGCTATTTCAAATGAAAATTTTACTGTGGTAGTGAGGGTTAGTTTGGAGCACAAGTTTTGAATTCATGCCGTGTTCCAGAGCTGTATGATAGCAAAATTTAAAAAAAAAAAAAAAACCTTACTGTAGAAAGAACTGGCCCAACCACAGTGACATAGGTGGAAGGGTGATGCTACATGGTCCTAGGGCCATGTGGGAGTCCTGGAATGGAGATCCCAGGTTGACCCGAACACTCTGTGGTGATGCCACAGGTGCATCCCTGGTACTGGCTGTCTGGAAGGCCACAGGGTACATCACGACATAGTGATAACTTCTCAAGGGCACCCCCCACATATGAAATAAACACACTCTTTAAAACACGGAACGAAGGGACCAGCATATATCATAATAGTTACTTTGCTGGACTCCCACATGGTCAACTGTGGTTCCAGTCCCATACCCAGTGACTTGAAACTCATGCTGACCCTATGCATGTGCATGTCCAAGATCCCTAGAGGAGAATGGAGGAGAAGGAATTATGACATGGCCATCCCCCCTGGGAGGGTGGGTGATTTCTCATTTTCTGTCTCTCTGGTGAGTACACACATCCTATAGCAAAAATCTCTCTTAAAAATAAAACAAAACAAAACAGAACAAAAACAGCCAAAGGAAGAGCATCCACAATAGATGGAATAAAGAGCATTGTTATTTAATAGTTGTTGTTTTCTTCTATTAATAGTTGCAATGGTATTAAAGGTACTTTAAACAAAATCTGATAATGTAGCATAGATGAGTGTCTTTAAACTAAAGCGAACAGAGTCAGTTGTACTTCTCTGCACCTTCTCCATCAAATAATGCTCGAATCACAAGACCCATTCTCTGATATAATGCCACGTGAACACAATCTCATTTTCTTTTATTTCCCTGGTACACTCTTAAGCCTTCTTTTGTTTTACCATTCCATTGTTGTCGGTTTTTATTGGAGCTGTTTCTCACAAGCCATCTCTTCCTTCGTATTTTCCAGGATCTCTGCCCTGAATTTTTGGCTTGCTTTTATATATTTTTTTTAATCATTCCCATTAAATGCTGCCCCTCCCCTCTCAATGTGAGGTGCACACCACACCATTGCTTTGAAATCGTTAAATGTCTTTTTCCCTTTCACATTTCTTCTTCATTGTCTCCCTGTTATTCCTGTTCATTTCATAATGCCTTACCTCATGATTTTCAAATAAGTTCTCCCTACATTGCTCCTGACACATGGTAAATAGTATGCTTTTAAAAAGGGCTGATGTTTACTTATTCTAATAGAAAAAGAAAATTAGCAGACTGACAAATGTATTAGCTGTGACATTAACTACATGCTTCTTAGCTTAAAAAATGAAATACTTAGAGCTTTCAACAAATTTTAATTCTAAGAAAATCATTACTTTCGTCAAACTGATTGATGAAGTAAAGTCATTCCCTTGTCGACTAAAAAAAAAAAAAAAGGAAAAAAAAATTACCTCAAATAATTTTACTTCAGATTTCACAATAAAGGACTGCGTAATTAGTCATGAATTTATCTTTGCTTACCGCAGGTAATTACTTTAGAATATGGTAATGTGAGGCATTGCCCTAAATTGTAAAGGTGGTGCGAAAGGAGAAGCTCCTTCTACTTTGAAAGCTTTGAGATTAGGGTCAATGAAGAAGCTCTTTTCCCACTCCAATTCCTGCATGGGCTTTTCATGGGCAGTGTCACCAGTCTCTGCCTCCGTTTGCCTGCTATGTTGTCATGCAGAGCTGTGTTGGCAGCAGTTTTATATGAAGTTTAGGACAACGTGCGTAGGCAGTGACCGGCCCGATGGAGCTGCAGTGCACTTTACCGTCTCTGTAGTCGTGGTCATTAGAAGTCATTCTGCTGTCATAATGACTGAAATTCTGCCCACCTGAAATCACAGATTCATTTCTTCATTCTTTTCCCCTCTTCCACCTACTGAGTTGGAAATTTAGCTTACTAGACTCTAGGGTATTTACGGTGTTTCTTAACAATTTCATCATCCCCTCATGAAAAATTGGTTCTGCTTCCTAAAGCTTCATCTATAGATACGAATACGTGTGGTCTTTGTATGTTTCACAAAGGCTGTAATCACTGCGTTTTGTGATCCACAGACACGGACTTGTAAGTGATTTGGCTTAGTCCCCTTTCATGTTACATACAGAATGTTTGATGGAGTGTTGGGCTTATTGCATTATAGATCTGACATAAATTCTACAAAGGGCCAAGATCGGGTGTGGGCTTTTTAAAATTTGTTCCTTCTTAGTGAAAATTCCTTTTAGCTGTGAAATGATCAGCTGCACTTTAAATGAACCTGGGTTAGGAGACCATTTGTCTTGTGGGGTTGTAATTCTAAAGGGAAAAAAAAAAAACTGACCTCTGAAATAGTGATGTTTATATCACAGCCCTCTTCTATAACATTAGCTCCCTACAACTCTTGCATCTTTGTAAAACTGTGTAAGTGTGATATTGTCCTCCATTTACACATTGCATTTCTACACATACGTATTTATAAAAGCACAAATCCAGGACATTTTGATCTTTCCCGTCTTCGAGGGATCAATATGTCAGTGGACATGACAAGACCAAAACTCACTTCATTGTACTGCGAAATTGAGTTTGATTTTCCCCCTGCAAATCGTGGCACGCGCTCCAATTTGTCTGAGGATTGAGGACAAGGAGTGGGTGGAGGTGGCTGACAGTGGACAGAAAAGGCATTTGATTTATATTTTATAGCTGGTTGAGAA
>NW_006159561.1:2352998-2367168 GCF_000334495.1 Tupaia belangeri chinensis | reverse complement strand
TCCTGCTGTAACCTGGTCTTTTTGGCAGGTCTTATTTCAGTAAATATGCTATCACACAAAACTGCCAATAAATTACAATAATACATTAATACAATTGCTTTCCCTGAGCCCCTGATAGGCCACCATTGGGCATGTTCATCAGGGATACCGCATGAGTGTTAGCAGAGGTCACAGGAGATCAGACATCCTTTAGCGGGTGGCACAACAGGGTCATTTTTAAGACCAGTCAGATCAAATAAATCATTGGCACAGCTAAGTAGGAGAGATGTGTTGATTTGATGTTATTGGAACCAATGCCTCCAATCAGTTCTAGAGTGGAAAATTATACTACCTCCTATTACATAAATTTCATTTCCTATGAAAGCCCATCTGTGTCTTCTTATAAATATCTCCTTGAAATGTTCCTGTAGTTACTTTTAACAGACTTTCTTGAATAGATGAAATTTTACTTAATTTGATCTGGTCATCCTAAATTATCCCTTGGTAAATGTAATGAGGAAAATTTGCCTTAGATATCACTAGTAACTGTGACTCTGGAACCTACCTGATGTGGGGTTTTTTTTTCAAATAATTATTTTATTTAACTGTATTTATTTACTTTCTAATTTGACCAGAGAGGGACAGAACGAGAGAGAGAGAGGGAAAGTGAGAAAGCAAGCTGCCAGGTCTGAGGTTTGAACTGTGGTCAGCCATGTAGGAATCCAGCACCATTAACTACCACTCCACCTGCTGGCCCCCCTACCCGGTGTTTTAATAAAGTACTATTTTCTCTAATGTGGTGTTTTAGTATATAAATGGAAAAGAGATCTATTAAATACCTAAAAGAAAAGCAAACAATTTCTAGAGGAGACTCTATGAGTAACCAAGTAACCAATGCCTCATTTATAGATGATGAAGCTGAGTTCTAAGAGTTGAAGCCTCTTCCCCAAGGTTGTCAAAGGAGCTAACAGCCAGACTTAAAAAATTCAGAGATGTATACCATCGGAGAGGAATGAAGGACTTTATTTAGCTTTTTGTCAGTGATATTAACAATATTCTTACACTGACTTTTTTTTCTCAACAAGGAGTCTTCCAAGATGACCCTATTTATTAAATACCCATTAGGAAGAATTATAAGAATTAAGCTGAGTCATTTTGCTTCATTTTTGAGTAAATGTTTTATTCCGGTATGTTGGCATTAGACAGAGGAAAGAAGTTATAACGAGAGTAACAACTAACCAGAGAACTCTGGAATAGCTGCCATCTGTCTTCGGCTCACCTGTCCAACCTGCTGATTATTCCTCTACAGGAAGGCAGGAAGCCAGGGAGCTGACATCTGTTGCTTTCAGCACCATTAATGGCCAACGTTTTGCATCCAATAAGAAAAGTAAAGATGAGCAGAAGAAAGTGTAAAATAAATAAAAAAGTTAGGTCATATTGGAATATTACACTGTGGGTTACAAATGTAATAGTAGGTCAATGGTAATGAAAATGGAACAGCTAATATTTTCCAGAATGGCAAAAAGCTGTGGGGGGGCAGGTGAGTAACCACAAATGACTCAAAATTTGAATTGTTCGGATCAAAAATTTCTCCAATTAAGCAAAACAAAAAACAAAAAACAAGAAATGGGACTAGGAGGTAGTTTAGTGAAGGTGTTAGATTCCCATATGGCCTACTGCAGTTCGAGTCCCAGACAGGGCGACTTGAAAATCACACCAGACACATGTGCACGCGTACTCAAAATTCTAGGAGTATGAAGGAGAAGGGATTGTGATGTGGCCATCTGATTTCTCACTTTTCCTCTTACTATGTCTTTTTTTTGGTGAATGTGTATACCCTATGACAAAAACCTTAAAAAAAAATAAGAGAGAGAAAGTGAAAAAGTTGATTTTCAGAACTTTGTGAAGTAATAGACAATATAATTTGAAATGGAAGTTAAGAAGACTGTCCATGGAGGGACCAGCAGATAGCATAGTGGTTACATCTCTAGACTCCCACATGGCTGACTGCAGTTTAAGTCTCAGACCTGGTGGCTTGAAAATCACACTGTATACTTGTGCATGCATGCCCAAGATCCTGGGAGGAGAATGGAGGAGAAGGGACTGCATCATGGCCATCCCGCCAGGGGTGATTTCCCACTTTCCTTCTCACCGTCTCTGTCTCTCACTCTGGTGAGCACACACACCCTAAGGCAAAAACCTCTTAAAGAAGAAAAAAAGAATGTCCTTCGATTATCCTGGGGAACGGATGGTCTAAAATGACAAGAAAATGGTAAAAGAAAAGGTGGGCAGTAGATTGTTTTCAAACCAGTAAATATTTTACATTTCTTCTGCCCTTACTAAGTTATGTAGTTAACTATTGCTGCATAGATTTTATTGTTTATGAAACATTATGGGAGTCAAATTGTCTTTTTCTAAATCAATTTGAGTATAATTAATAAGGTTAAAGCTTTGCATTTCATCACCCTGTGCAGTTCATAAAGGATATTTTCCATGAAATTCCTATCTATCTGAAAAGTACCTGTTATCACCATTTCTGATGCAGTTATTCAGAGAGCCTGAATACCTTGTAACTGTTTCAGAATCCTGTGTCATTATTCTTGGAACCTTCATCAAACACTTGCATGTAATGGACACTCAAGACTTTGTTGAGTTGGACAGAACAGAATGATAAAGCAGAGAGCCATATTTTTAATTCAGTTCCTTCCGTTTTAATTGAAATGATGAGTCTATCTAAACAAAGCAGTTTATATTAATAAGCTAGTAAAAGAATACATATTGATGATAAAGACAGAGAAGATGAAATGACTTCCAGATTCAGTCGTAAGTAACGGCTCATGCTAAAGCCAAATTTTATTGCTTGGAGTGAAAAAGACCGTTTGAAGCCACAGCCTCTGGAAATTCTATTCAGCAGTTTGCTTTCATGAACATACCTAGGCACTGGCATTCACAGAACAATAGAGAATAGCATCCACTCTATTTTTTAAAAAAGGTGTGAATCACTGGAGATCAAGTCTCTAGGACTACTCCATTATGCAAACTGGAATTGATTCTTCTCTTCTAAGTCATATTTTTCTCATCTGTCCACTCAGGTGGTCTCTCCTCTTTAAAAAGTCATGAGGGGGCCAGATGGCAGCACAGGGGTACACTGCAGTGCTTATGAGGCTGACCCACATGGGAAGTCTGGAGAAGTCCCTGCATATGCCAGGCCTGTGGGTGTCCATGATCCAGAGCTGGCAGAGGCTGGGAGTGGATCACAGCATGAGGACCCTGTGGAGGATACGGTCTCTCTCTGTGAGTCTCTCTCTCTCATAGAGGAAATAAATAAACTTTTAAAAAAAGGAATTAAGCAGGAACCAGCAGTTAGCATAATGGCTATGTCGCTGGACTCCCACATAGTCAACCGCAGTTCGCGTCCTGGACCCGGTGGCTTAAAACACGCAGGGCGCATGTGCATGCGTGACCGAGATCCCGAGAGGAGAGTGGAGGAGAAGGGATTGCGGTGTGACCATCCCCCCTGGGGGGTGATCTCTCACTTTCTGTCTCTATGTCTCTCTCTGTCTGGCGAGTGCACGCGCCCTATAGCAAAAAAAAAACCTCTCCAAAAACAAAAAAAGGAATTAAGCATGAAACACTACAATCTTAATTACTACAGAAATCAGTGTACATATTCTCCCAATATTCATTCTTTCTTTTTTTCTTTCCTCCTTTCTCCTTTTGAAAGAGTATAAATAAAGGTTTTAATTTAAAGAAAGATTCTGAGATGTATGATGTGCCTTTTGAATGTCCTAAGTGCTTGACTGAGTTCTTTATAGTTTATCAATTAGTGCCACTTTCAGTTACTTTCTTTGGAAACAGAGAAATGTTAGAAAAAATGAATAAATAAAAAATGTTCTCCTAAACCTCTGTGTTAATGGACTATTGAAAAATGTGTTAAGAAAAATCTAACACATTTGAAAACAAAAAGTCTGTAAGATAGTTAAAGAAATTGAGAGTTTAACCATCCGCCAATTAGTTCTAAGGATATGACCTGTGATGTCTAAAAGATTGTATAAAAACCATTGACAGCCCCTACTTCTGAATGTTTACAGCTTTTATCTTACTGGCAGGGACTTTGAGAAGAATTCAAGTGCCACGTTAAACATCTTGTGTGTTTCCCAGCACTGACTTTCATCTTGCGCCTGCAGGAGCATTGATGTTTTCATTGCCAAAATCTCTTTATTTTTCAGCATGTCATGGCCTTCAGAGGAAAATGTCTCTGTATTTTGTGGTAAAAGAGATTCTAGCAAGCTTTTTAATTTTTGTGTGTGAAAAACAATGATAAAGAAGTCCGATTGACTGCTGAATCATAGACATCCATTGTGACGTTAGGGCTCATACAGGATGATAGGGATATTGGTACTAATGATGACTGTTCTCAAAATCTTTTCTAGATTGCTCCCTTAAACTCTCTTCTTTCCTATTTCCCATTCTTTTACCCAGTAAAAGTACTTCCGTGGTCATTTGGGTCCTGATTATCTGTGTTGTTCAAACCACAATAATATGTCATGATAATATGCTTTTAAAGTCAAAGATGGACTTTAAGTTTCAGTTAGCGTTGCATATTAAATGATAGCTTTTGATCTTTCCGACTGCTCTCCTGAGTAGTCAATTAATAGAAATGGGCTGCTTTGTGCACAGAAGTCTGAACCGACTCCTACCTTGGGACAGAATTATGACAGGGCAGCAGTGCCTCCTGCAGAGAGGGAAGACTTGTGCTGTCTTCCCATCTTTTCTCTACCATGAGGAAAGTGTGACTGAGAAGGCATTGACTGAAGGAAAATAATGACACTCATGAGGGACCCAGTTCTCCTGCTAATTGGCTGGGTTAACTTTGAAGAAGTCATTGAAACTATTTTTTAAATTATTTGCTTATTTAATTTTATTTATCATTATTATTTTTTAATTTGACCAGAGAGAGAAAGAGGGAAAGTGAGAAAACAAGCCACCGTGTCTAGGACTGGAACCACAGTCGGCCATGTAGGAGTCCAGTGCTCTAGCCACCACACCACATGCAGGCCTCATTCATTAAAATTCTTTATGCTTCAGTTTTTCACAACTATTTGGTGAGGAGGACAAAATCAGGTCTAGAAAGGGTCTGTTTATAATGTTAGGAAATTCTAGTGTATAAATAGGAATTAGGCTATTAAAATTATTAGAAGTGAATCCAGGAGCTTCTAATTTGATATAATCAGAAGACTACGTTGCCTGATAAATTAGACCGAATTCCATGAGTTAGAGAGCTCAGAATAAGGTTTTTGGAACTGATCTTGAAAATAAAACATGGAACCGCAAATGCCATAAAGCCATATCAAATCATTAAAATGTACTTTAATCACATGATCCTATGCTTGATATATAAAACATTAGAAACTTTGCTAGGCCCAGTGAAATGAGCCCTTTGCATGGAGGATGGAATGATGAGTGGAGAAAGCCAGAGCATGAATGCTGTTCCCTGAGTCTAGAGAGGAGGGTGGCCTCTTTCAATTGGACAGGACTTGCTCGCCAAGCACAAATCCACCTGACAACCAGGAAGTCCCCCTCCCCCAAGCTTAAGTGACACAGTGCCTTCCCTCTCTCTCTGGTGAGTTCCCATGCCCCTCTGGCAATTTTTTAAAAGGAAATCTCCTAGGCCTCTGGATGACTTTAATGTCTGAGAATTTCTAGCCTGTCTCCTTCAGTAACTGGTTGAGGTGAGTCACACAGGATGGTGTTCCTGAGAGCTGACTTGGAGCCCGTCTGCCAGTGAGAGGCTTCCTTTCTTCTTTCTCCCACTTCCTTGTCCTTCTTGTCTCATGAGGGCCACACATTGTGACTTTCTTTCATTTTTCTCCTGTCTCAAAACTCAGATTTTATTGCTTAATCTATTCCGTGCATAGAAGGATCATACTGAAATAATTCACACTTACCTGACTTACCTTCCCACACTAACATTAAAATTCATGATAAACACCAATTTTCTGTTTCATTTTTTTTTCTTTTTTAAGAGCTATTTTTGTTTTAAAGTGCATTCAATTACCAGAGAAACAGTGAAAGGGGAAGTGGATAATTGCCCCCCAGGAGGGATGGCTACACCACAATCCCTTCTTCTCCATTCTTCTCTTGGGATCTTGGGTATGCATGCTCACATGTTCGGCACGGGTCTCAAACTACCGGGTCCGGGACTTAAACCATGGTCAGTCATGTGCAAGTCCAGTGATGTAACTACTATGATGCCTGCTGATCTCAGACAACAATGTTCAATATTCTCTGTATGATAGCAAAGCCTGGTATGTGCTGCGCCCCAATTACTCGAGATAAAGGACTGATTCCACCTATGCCAATGCAATGTGCAAATGTTACTGCCTATAATTACCAGTAGCAAGCACTTAATTATAAGTTTACTATCTCATTTAATCTTCACAGAAACATCAAGAGAAAAGCATCATTTCTTTCAATTTACTCCTGAGGAACCTCTGCGTCAAAAAATATTAAATAAAATATTTAATGTCATATTATATTTAAATGACAGGCTAAGGACTGGAACCTAGGACATTCTGAACCTAAAGTCCACTTTCCTAAACAACTGGGAGTGGATCACAGCATGAGGACCCTGTGGAGGATACGGTCTCTCTCTGTGAGTCTCTCTCTCTCATAGAGGAAATAAATAAACTTTTAAAAAAAGGAATTAAGCAGGAACCAGCAGTTAGCATAATGGCTATGTCGCTGGACTCCCACATAGTCAACCGCAGTTCGCGTCCTGGACCCGGTGGCTTAAAACACGCAGGGCGCATGTGCATGCGTGACCGAGATCCCGAGAGGAGAGTGGAGGAGAAGGGATTGCGGTGTGACCATCCCCCCTGGGGGGTGATCTCTCACTTTCTGTCTCTATGTCTCTCTCTGTCTGGCGAGTGCACGCGCCCTATAGCAAAAAAAAAACCTCTCCAAAAACAAAAAAAGGAATTAAGCATGAAACACTACAATCTTAATTACTACAGAAATCAGTGTACATATTCTCCCAATATTCATTCTTTCTTTTTTTCTTTCCTCCTTTCTCCTTTTGAAAGAGTATAAATAAAGGTTTTAATTTAAAGAAAGATTCTGAGATGTATGATGTGCCTTTTGAATGTCCTAAGTGCTTGACTGAGTTCTTTATAGTTTATCAATTAGTGCCACTTTCAGTTACTTTCTTTGGAAACAGAGAAATGTTAGAAAAAATGAATAAATAAAAAATGTTCTCCTAAACCTCTGTGTTAATGGACTATTGAAAAATGTGTTAAGAAAAATCTAACACATTTGAAAACAAAAAGTCTGTAAGATAGTTAAAGAAATTGAGAGTTTAACCATCCGCCAATTAGTTCTAAGGATATGACCTGTGATGTCTAAAAGATTGTATAAAAACCATTGACAGCCCCTACTTCTGAATGTTTACAGCTTTTATCTTACTGGCAGGGACTTTGAGAAGAATTCAAGTGCCACGTTAAACATCTTGTGTGTTTCCCAGCACTGACTTTCATCTTGCGCCTGCAGGAGCATTGATGTTTTCATTGCCAAAATCTCTTTATTTTTCAGCATGTCATGGCCTTCAGAGGAAAATGTCTCTGTATTTTGTGGTAAAAGAGATTCTAGCAAGCTTTTTAATTTTTGTGTGTGAAAAACAATGATAAAGAAGTCCGATTGACTGCTGAATCATAGACATCCATTGTGACGTTAGGGCTCATACAGGATGATAGGGATATTGGTACTAATGATGACTGTTCTCAAAATCTTTTCTAGATTGCTCCCTTAAACTCTCTTCTTTCCTATTTCCCATTCTTTTACCCAGTAAAAGTACTTCCGTGGTCATTTGGGTCCTGATTATCTGTGTTGTTCAAACCACAATAATATGTCATGATAATATGCTTTTAAAGTCAAAGATGGACTTTAAGTTTCAGTTAGCGTTGCATATTAAATGATAGCTTTTGATCTTTCCGACTGCTCTCCTGAGTAGTCAATTAATAGAAATGGGCTGCTTTGTGCACAGAAGTCTGAACCGACTCCTACCTTGGGACAGAATTATGACAGGGCAGCAGTGCCTCCTGCAGAGAGGGAAGACTTGTGCTGTCTTCCCATCTTTTCTCTACCATGAGGAAAGTGTGACTGAGAAGGCATTGACTGAAGGAAAATAATGACACTCATGAGGGACCCAGTTCTCCTGCTAATTGGCTGGGTTAACTTTGAAGAAGTCATTGAAACTATTTTTTAAATTATTTGCTTATTTAATTTTATTTATCATTATTATTTTTTAATTTGACCAGAGAGAGAAAGAGGGAAAGTGAGAAAACAAGCCACCGTGTCTAGGACTGGAACCACAGTCGGCCATGTAGGAGTCCAGTGCTCTAGCCACCACACCACATGCAGGCCTCATTCATTAAAATTCTTTATGCTTCAGTTTTTCACAACTATTTGGTGAGGAGGACAAAATCAGGTCTAGAAAGGGTCTGTTTATAATGTTAGGAAATTCTAGTGTATAAATAGGAATTAGGCTATTAAAATTATTAGAAGTGAATCCAGGAGCTTCTAATTTGATATAATCAGAAGACTACGTTGCCTGATAAATTAGACCGAATTCCATGAGTTAGAGAGCTCAGAATAAGGTTTTTGGAACTGATCTTGAAAATAAAACATGGAACCGCAAATGCCATAAAGCCATATCAAATCATTAAAATGTACTTTAATCACATGATCCTATGCTTGATATATAAAACATTAGAAACTTTGCTAGGCCCAGTGAAATGAGCCCTTTGCATGGAGGATGGAATGATGAGTGGAGAAAGCCAGAGCATGAATGCTGTTCCCTGAGTCTAGAGAGGAGGGTGGCCTCTTTCAATTGGACAGGACTTGCTCGCCAAGCACAAATCCACCTGACAACCAGGAAGTCCCCCTCCCCCAAGCTTAAGTGACACAGTGCCTTCCCTCTCTCTCTGGTGAGTTCCCATGCCCCTCTGGCAATTTTTTAAAAGGAAATCTCCTAGGCCTCTGGATGACTTTAATGTCTGAGAATTTCTAGCCTGTCTCCTTCAGTAACTGGTTGAGGTGAGTCACACAGGATGGTGTTCCTGAGAGCTGACTTGGAGCCCGTCTGCCAGTGAGAGGCTTCCTTTCTTCTTTCTCCCACTTCCTTGTCCTTCTTGTCTCATGAGGGCCACACATTGTGACTTTCTTTCATTTTTCTCCTGTCTCAAAACTCAGATTTTATTGCTTAATCTATTCCGTGCATAGAAGGATCATACTGAAATAATTCACACTTACCTGACTTACCTTCCCACACTAACATTAAAATTCATGATAAACACCAATTTTCTGTTTCATTTTTTTTTCTTTTTTAAGAGCTATTTTTGTTTTAAAGTGCATTCAATTACCAGAGAAACAGTGAAAGGGGAAGTGGATAATTGCCCCCCAGGAGGGATGGCTACACCACAATCCCTTCTTCTCCATTCTTCTCTTGGGATCTTGGGTATGCATGCTCACATGTTCGGCACGGGTCTCAAACTACCGGGTCCGGGACTTAAACCATGGTCAGTCATGTGCAAGTCCAGTGATGTAACTACTATGATGCCTGCTGATCTCAGACAACAATGTTCAATATTCTCTGTATGATAGCAAAGCCTGGTATGTGCTGCGCCCCAATTACTCGAGATAAAGGACTGATTCCACCTATGCCAATGCAATGTGCAAATGTTACTGCCTATAATTACCAGTAGCAAGCACTTAATTATAAGTTTACTATCTCATTTAATCTTCACAGAAACATCAAGAGAAAAGCATCATTTCTTTCAATTTACTCCTGAGGAACCTCTGCGTCAAAAAATATTAAATAAAATATTTAATGTCATATTATATTTAAATGACAGGCTAAGGACTGGAACCTAGGACATTCTGAACCTAAAGTCCACTTTCCTAAACAACTATATGATGATACCTATATATATATAAGGGATCAATAGTTATGGGATAGTAGTCTTACAAGCAATAAACACTCAAGTTACAGTTGAGCATGTCCCTTAAGTGTAACTATACACATTGTAAACATTTTCCCAGGGATATTCTAATGTTCTCTATGGAATTTATGCTTATAATACTCCAGTTCCTACATTTTCAAAAAATGAATTAAAAAGGAGGCTTTAGGGACCAGCAGTTGATGTAATGGCTGTCGCTGAACTCCCATGTAGTTGACCACGGTTCGAATTTCAGACTCAGTGGCTTAAACTCACGCTGGGCGTGTGTGCATGCGTGCGTCCTCAAGATCCTAAGAGAAGAACAGAAGAAAAGAGATTGTGGCATGGCCATCCCCACTGGGGTGTCTTTCTTTTTTTCTGTCTCTCTCTTTCTGGCAAGTGCACATGCCCTATAGAAAAAAACACTCAAAAAAAAAAAAAAAAGGCTTTGTTTATTTCATTTCTCTGTGTATTATTCACATTTCCATTGGTTTTATTTCATCACACTTTTTTTGGTTTTGTTTCCTTTTCAAATATGTATTGATTGTGTACTTTTTTCATACTTGAATTGACCTGACATATCCCATTGGAGAAAGTTTTATTTCCCACTGGAAGACTAAAATAATATCTATATAGGTGTGAAAAAAATCAACATAAAATGAACATATCTAGGCCCTGTACAAGATATCCAATGGTCTATTTTTCAGTACTAGCTTCTAATCACTTTATACATATAAAATATTCAGAAACTTCGTGCTGCAGAATATGTTGAATATTGAAGAGTTTGTGAAACATTGCATAGAAACATATTTTCCTCATAAATAATTTGTTACATGTGGCCTTGAAAAGATCCTCTTTTTAGCTCAGCATGACAAAGATTAGTCAGAATTTTTTATTGACATTTAGTTCCACTACAAATAAAGAAGAATACAACCTCAATTAACTAGATTCTTTGGAGAATAGACTTTTCTCAGGAAATTATATTTCTGGTAGCTCAGTATAAATTATTTCACAATACATAAATGTTTATCAGATGCCAATTCTATGTTAGCTATGAAGACAGAGGAGAATGCTATTTTGCACACACAATGTCTTTAAATCCCACATTTGTGTAAACCAATCACATCATGTTATTTTATATGGATGAAACCAGAGTACATTAAAACCTCCTCGATGAAAGATACTAAAAGGAAGGGATGCAGTATAAGCCTAGCTCTCCATGACCCCAGTATAACTACTTTTCCCAGATGGCTGGAGAATCACAAAAGTGTTATCACGAAGAAGGAGCACAGCAAATAAAGGCCCAGAGATAGGAAAGGGCAAGATGTTTGCAGAGTCTGGAGGTAAAATAGTCCATCTGGAAAGGATGGTTTCTAGAATAATTTGGGAGAAATAAGCTAGAAAAAGGCAGAGTATGGTGAGTAAAATCGGAGCAGTGACTTAGGATGATCAAATGGGAAACCAAAATTGAGACAGTGTGTAGTGTAGGTTGATGGCAGTCGGAACGGAGAACGCTTGCAAGTTATTGTTTGAAATAAGAAAAGGTGAATAATTAGATAGGAAGAATGAAGAATACAGTGAGGTCCAAGGTGACTGTCATTTTAATCCCCTGTCTTTAAGAGCACGTAAACAAAGAGAAAGAGTGAAGTGCTCTGTGATGTTACTCAGAAAAGAATTGGGATGTTGGGGGTGGAGGCATGCTGAGCATGAGGAGGCAGTAGGACATCTGAGTGGAAATATATAGAGTAAGCACTGAAAATCCAAGAGGCAAGTAGAAGCAGATTGGTGAATCATTCTCAGAGAAGTAAGAGTTCCAGTATATACAGTAGATCAAATTGGATGACAACTCCCAGGGAAAGAATCTGAAAGAAAAAGAAAAGTTTGAAGCTAAAATTTAGTGTAAATCTATATTTTCCGAGTAAGGAAGAGGTCCTAGAGGTAGGAGAACAATGATAGTGTAATTTCCCAGGGGCCAGAAAGGGGGAATTTCAAGAAAGTCAGTTATAAATAAATACTGTATTTCCTGATTTAAAGATACTGTAGTTTTGTTTTATCCTTGCAAAGTTTTCTTATAAAAATATCAGTGCCCAGAAAAATTATATAGTGAACATTCATATACCTATCACCTTCATTCTATAATTAATCTTTTACACACCTTTTTTTTCCTCTCTATCCATTTATTTATCCATCATCTCATTGTGTAGGTATTTTTTAGAGTTTTACCATTGGGCATGTGCACTCACCAGAGAGAGACAGAGAAGGAAAGTGAGAAATCAGCCCTTCAGGGGAGTGGCCATATCACAAGCCTTTCTTCTCCATTTTCCTCCTGGTATTTTGGGGCAAGTACCCAGCATGTTTTCCAAGCCTGGGATTTGAACTGTGGAGTTGACCATGTGGGATCCAGTGCCTTAACCACAATGCCACCTGCTGGCCCCATCATGTTTTAAAGCAGTCCAAGGAAGTTGCGTATCAGTTCAATTTCCCTCTAAACACTTCACCCAGCATAGCATTATGCCTCTACCTTTGGAATATGTCATTAATTTAGTTGCATCATTTTCTTAAAGTTTCTTTCTGTCTTTCATGATGAGAGAGGTATAGAGAAAAACAGAGAGACAGGTACCCCAAAAGGGTCTTCACGCATCACGCATGCCCAGTTGAGCCCATCCCAGGGATGCACGTGGAGGGAGATCTCCAGACATGAACCTAGAACTTCTCATGGGGTTCAGACTTGCAGAGCAGTGAATTGGTGCTGCACCATCACCCCGCCCCTAGTTTCATTTTTAAGGAGAAAAATAAAAACTATAATTTACAAAATCAGTTGTTAGGCTGAACAATTATGAAAAATCTGTGACCTTTATATTTAACAAATGAAGTCTGATGAGGACAAAAGTCAGCTTGAGATAAAACTATGAGTACATAGGTAATATGCTGGTGTAGGCTACCCCTTCAAATATGGCAACAAAATGCAGGAAAGGAATTGGTCAATGAAGACAATGGTGGGATTGTGGTGTGGCCATTCTCACTGGGGGGGTGATTTCTCACTTTCTCTCTCTCTCTTTTTCTCTTTCTCTGTCTCTTTCCAATGAGTGCATGTACCCTATAGCAAACAAAACAAAATAAAACAAAGAGAATACTAATGCAGGTCATTTTCCTAAATGATGCTTATCTTCTTTGGGATGAGGTTGGTGATGGTATTTAGCTCTTACAGTTGGAAATATCTTGAAAAATATATAATGGGGCCCGCAGATAGCATTGTGGTTAAGGTGTTGGACTTCCACATGACTCTGACCACAGTTTGAGTCCCAGACCTGGCTGCTTTCTTTTTCACTTTCACTCTCTCTTTCTGTCTGTCTCTTCTGATCAAATTAAAAAAGAATAAGGATGGTGATGAATAAAATTAAATAAAAATTATTTTTAAAAAATAAAATATATATAACATACTTTCCTAAGTTTCTTTGAACCTTTAAAGTGTTCTTGTGTCTTAAAAATATTATTCATGCGCTTTGATCAGTCTAAGAGGTGCATCTATAAAAGTCGAATGAGATGCAGCGAAAATGGCGCTGCACATAGCCTGGAATTAATCTGAAGTTCTGTTTCTGGCCATGGTGATGATATCCATTTGTGTAAACATGTGTGGCATTTTAGGGTATTAAGAAATCTAGTTCTGGGTAATTAAGGTTTTACTATGAAAGGAGTCCTCTATAACAATCCAATTGCTATCATGAAAAATGTACTCAATATTTATAAAATAAATTGATGTTTGAAATTATAGTTACATATCATGTAAAATATTCATCAGAACTATAACCCGCTTCATACTAATGTAGGAGAATTTGAGCTATGATGACATTCTATATGGAGTAAATGATTCTAGAAGTCATGGGCAACTGATTTCTGGGTTTTTGCACTTTTATGTTTTCATTAAATAACATGGAAACTTTACACAGTGTTGTTTGTCTCTTTATGAATTAAGAATATGTGTATTGGGGCCAACAGATGGCATGGTAGTTAAGGTACTAGAGTCCCATGTGGCCGACCTTGGTTTGAGTCCCAGATCCAGTGACTTAAACATCATCATGGGTGGGGCCAGCAGGTGCATGGTGATTAAGGACGCTAGACTCCCACATGATTGACACGGTTCTAGTCCTGGACCTGACAGCTTGCTTTCTTACTTTCTCTCTCTCTCTCTCTCTCTA
>NW_006159561.1:2339325-2352970 GCF_000334495.1 Tupaia belangeri chinensis | reverse complement strand
TCCCTTCCCTCCCTCCCTCCCTCCCTCCCTCCCTTCCTCCCTCTCTGGTCAAATTAAAATAAATTTTAAAATAAAGTTAAATAAAAATTATTCTTTAAAAAAAATAAGAAGAAGAAGAAAAAAGAAAATCATGATGGGCATGTGTATGTGTGTGCCCAAAATCCCAGGAGGAGAATGAAAGAGAAGGGGATGCAGAGTGGGCATCCCCCCAGGGGGTGATTTCTCACTTTCTCTCTTACTATCTCTCTCTGCTTCTCTCCAGCAAGTACATGTGCCCTATGGAAAAAACTTCTTAAAAAATTTAAAAAGAAAAAATATGATTTCTTTGAAGTTTTACCACTAGGATATCAGCAAAGATGAGATCATAGTTTTTAAAGCCTATTTTTGTAGAGAACAGAATTGACCATTTTTCTACCAAGAGCACAAAACATCAAAATCATAGTAACTTTAATTAATGAGCCCAAACTCATTGCTACTTGTTGAAAACAGGGTAGAAAAGTTGGGGAGGATATTGAAGAATTAGATTTGGACAAAGGATTAAAATGTCCCTTTTATAACAAAGTATCCCAAAAGTCATCTGGACTATTTATGAAGTAAACTGAGGGGCACTTATAACTTAGACGTTGTATGATGAAAAACAAAGTCAAAGTAGATCTCTTAAAGTGAGTAATGGAATAACATGAAATCGACATCTTTACACTTCAATGATAAGAACCTGCCGATAAAACACAGGTGTTTAGTTTCAAGTTTGTACTTTTGGGTTGGCTTGCTTTGGTGTTTTGTTAATATTCCTGAGGTTTAGGAACCTCAAAAAATTATCAAGATAAAGAAAAAATGATTAACCTTGTCTAGTAAATTCATTTCTCATGATCATTGGTGATTTCCCTGAAACTTGTTTTATTCTCTTAAAATTACAAATCCAGAAGAAGCAAGAACAAGAATTATTAGTGCACAGTCTCTGCAGCCTCATCTGCATGTTATTGCTTTTGTCTGTCTCAGTCTTATTATTGACAGGAACAAATTCCAGTCCAGTATGGCGCCTGTCAGTTCTACTCGCTGTAAGTTCGGCACAGGGTAGGTCCTAAGAACAGAATAACATACTGGGCAATGTTTTAGTCCTCCTTTTGTTGGACTTCTTAGCAATCTTCTGCAACTTCTTAGCCATACTTTGCTTAGTCATTTATTTTCCTAACATCACTTTATACAGTAACTAGTTTACAATGCTAGCACCATTTAAATCCTTCTGTAAGGCTCTCTTACCCACTATAAACTACAAAATAAACACTTCTCTTGTATAGAGGATTTTTATGGTTTTACCTGATCTGTACAATATTTAAACTTGTGTATCCAACACAGGTTGTCACTTTCTCTCTTCCAGTGTTTTGGGAACTGTTATTTTCTTTGATCACTGTTAAATTGCTTCTGATGTGCCCAATGAATTCAGGAGTTAAATTTCAATTTGCAAGGATATGAAGGTACAACAAATCACAAATAGTAGAACTAAGAAAGTACATGTCTTTATAAGTGAGATTACTACATCTTGGTATTACCTCAGGGTAGAACTAGATGACTTATTATATTATTATTTAGTCATTCAAACAAGTCGGCTAATAGCTTCTACTCTCAGAGGGAGATAATAAGCTGATAAAGCTATCAGCATCAGTGGCCAGCCAGGCAGCATGGTGATTGAGATGGCTGGATCCCACATGGCCAACTGCACAGTTGGAGTCCTGGACTCGGTGAGCCACTGGGCTCATATGCATGTGTGCCCAGAATCCCAAGAAAAGAAAGGAGGAGAGAAGATTGCAGCATGTCCATCCCCCCTGGGGTGCTTTCTAACACACACTCTCTCTCTCTCTCTCGCTCTCTCTCTCGCCCTCTCTCTCTCACTCTGTCTCTCTCTTTCTCCAGGAACTGCATACATCCTATAATACATGAAAATATACATCATCATCAGATTTGAAGGATGTTCTAGGAAGCAAAAACACCCAACCTATCCTGGTGTATGCATTGGTAACAAAACTCTTTAGTAGAAAAGCATTTCTTGGGCCAGCCCCATAGGCTAGTGGTTAAGGAAAGCCAGATCCCACATGACCCACCACAGTTCAAGTCCCAGCCCTGGCCCCATGTCTTGAAAAACAACAGGAAGAAGAAATAGAGAAGTTATTACATGACCACACCCAACTGGGAGTGAATTCTCTCTCTCCTTTTCTTTCTCTCTGGAGCAAATACATGTCCTCTGGCAATTTGGGGGGGGGGGCATTTCTTATATCACCTTTTCTCTCATTTATCTCTAAAAATGTAAATAAACACAAGATGGGAAAGGTAATTAGTTACTAACAATTTGTCATTAATTAAATTATTGAATCTTTTTTTTTCTTTTTCTATAACACAGAATAATGTTGGTCTGCAAGATGGTTGTTGGTATCTAAGAAAAGTATGGAGGATAATGTATGGGGAGAAATATTCCAAAGGGAAGAAGGGGTGCAAAAAAGAGGAAAGATAGCTAAAGAAAATCTGTATTATTCAAACTAAAGCAAGAGATTAAACCATATGTAAAACCGTATGTTTATTCTTTCCTGGGACATCAGAAGTTTTCATTTCTGTGATGCTATGTTTACATTGGTTCATCACTTAGGCAAACACAAGTCTAGCTGTCCTCAAAATGAAGAGGGTGTGGAGTGCTCATTTATTCCTGTTCTTTCCTCTCCCCCTCTTCCATCACTTACTATGACTGTTCTCTCCTCTCCTTCAGTCTCACTCTCATTCTCTCCTTCCCTCCCCAGCACTAAGCTTGGTCCACTTCACTCTTCTTTTGACTAAAGCCTACTTTGTAGAATTTTCTTTTTATTTATTTTTGTCTAAGACAGAGCATGTAAGTTAATAATAGATGTCTTGGATTCAAGCTCCGCTTACCAGTTTAGTGGCTTTGAGTAAGTACCTTATCTTCTTTGAAATTTAATTTTCCTATCTCTATACATTATTGATATGCATTATTAAAAACTTTCATACTACATAGCATATAAGAGAATGTGGGTAGAAGTGTTTTATTATATTTTATGTGCCGGTGGAAGGGAGTGGGTACCTAAGTTTTACCTTTTCTCTCTTTGGGTTCCAGTTCATGGAAATAATACACAGTGCTGATAACCAAACGGGGATCAAGGATTCCAGAGAATCATAGCTTTATGAAACGATTGAGTCAGAGTAACTGGGAGGCCTCTTCATCCCTCCTAAACTACAAGACTGCTGGGCCCAACAGGAACTGGAAAAAATTAGTAGAGACATGCCTTGCCCTGCTAGAGTCAGACTTTGCTTCATTTGTTTAACAAAGGCATCTTTTAGGAGATTCAAAGCCATAGAGTTTGGGATCTGGCCTTCAGGAAGTTCAAGGCCATAGAATAGGGGTTACCTATGCCAAGCTTAAGCAGTTTAAGCTTTTGAGTAGTTTAAGCACATTAATACTGTCCTCTCACTTTTCACAGAGAGATGACCCAATGACTGCTACCTTAATTGTGACTCAGAGTAGTCCCCTCCTTCACGGCAGTAGAAAGGATTAGAGAGACAGGCAGTGGCCTCTCATCAGCACATCACAGTGGGCAGATGTGTAGTTTCCTCTATCTTCCAGGACAAGGGGAACAGTTAGGGGAAAAAAGCACAAAGCTTCTCTTCTTAGAGGTGGCATTTATGTCTATTTATCAACCTAAAATTCTTTAAAACTGATGCAAAAACTTATATGTTTGAAATTCAATCATGTATGAGGAATGCCTGGGACTATTGTGTCTAAGTAAATGTGGATGCTCTCTTTTTTTCAATATTTGTGAACATGAAAAGGTAAAGGGTCTTACAACATTTCCCATACATATTTCTTACCCCCCCCATGAGCTCAAAAGCTCTTTACATGTGAGAAGTATAAATGACTATCTGACACTTCCTTATTCCCCCAGATAACCTGAGCACAGACTAGTTATTTAATAATAAATACATGTAAGAAAAATACTATGGTTCACATGGAAACTAGACTCAGGCCTTTTCATTTGTCTGGCATCACAGAATCAGTCAAAGACAAAATAGATCTGAGAACTCAGTCATTTTAGTCCATTTTTCTGTTGCTGTAGCTGAATAGCATAGACTGGGTAATTTATAAAGATTTATTCAGGTTATCATTTTGGGAGGTCAAGATCAAAGGACAGTATCTGGCAAGGGTATTTTCTTTCTGATGAAGACTCTCTGCAGTTTCAATGCATCACAGACCATCACATGACAATAGGGCAAGAGCATGTGTCTGGACTTGAATTGCGATAGACTACGTGAGAGTCCGGCTCCTTAACCACCATGCCACCTGCTGGCCCCCTCTCCCTCTTTTTATAAAGCCTCATTTTTTTCATTCATGGGCTCTGATGACTTTATCTAATCCTGATCCTCCCAGAGGCACCATCTCTTAATCCCATAGTTGAATTAACTTTCCATCCTCTGATATCATCATGATAGCAATCAAATCTCAACATATGCAATATTAGGGGACATATTCAACCCACGGTTTTTCAAAACCGCCTATTTTAACTTTATTTACAAGGCTGACAGAGTGAAAGATAAAGTAGGAAAGGGTAAGCAAGGATGTGAGCTAATTTTAAAATTAAAACTATGTTACACGTTGGCCTCTGAGCTGACCCAGGTGAGGCTGCTCATTCCCTTCCTGCTACAGCCTCGTCTAGTGTTTCTCATTTTACTTGGGAGAACATTCTGCAGGGAGATACTAGCAGGGGTTTGCACCTGGCAGTCATATATTATGCACCTAACGAGCAAATGAAATGTTTAATAACTGTACTGTGAAAACGAAGCTTAACACAGTTCTGCTGTGGCTGCTCATCTCCACCTGATGCACACCACTGGCCCATCTCAGAACACCAGCATCATTGTATTTTCTCCCCTTTAGTGGGTCCTGCTGAGGAGATAACATTAAAACCAAAGTGGTGTTCACTTAATTAGTCGTCTATTGGTATAAAAGCATTTATGTAGCGCATCGACATTCGACAATCCACCAAAGGGTTGCTGAAATGCTTTTCCAATGTATACCCTGGGCAGGGAAAATTCTGTAGTGGTTTTAGATTAAGCATTTATAAATTTAAATTTTTCAGTTAACCATGGATCACAGAATGCAATATGGCCTGTTTTTGGTTAAACCATGTTTAAAATAAGAAAGCAAAAACGTAATTGTCATTAGAGCTCTTTATTAATCATTAAAAAAAAGACAAGATACTTTTTCTTTTCCTATAAAGCACTGTTTTAAAATCCAATTATTGTAATTTATGAGTTAAGTAGTCACTTGCTAGAGATTTTTTTGTATTCATTTTATCAACATATTAACTAATTATTACTAAATTTTAACAAGAGACAGATTCCAAATGTAAAGTTAAGTACAGGTAGAATAGCTATCATCTTTATTGTACAATTTTTATAGTTAATAGCTTAAAGATTAAATTGTTTAACCTTTGTTGATATGAAGAATCCAAGATCCAAAGAAATCGGGCTATTTAGCCCCAAGGTGACAAAACTAATACTGTGTCTAGTTCTAGACTAGGACGCTTCCTCAGTAGTTGGATATTCATTTGACCACTATCCCATGTTTGGAATTTATTACATAGGTCATACATTTTTAACTGTCATGGAAAAATAATAAAGGAAGAAATAAAGCATTTTTGTTATGACATTCACTTTGTCTTTAGAGTTGGGAACTCCCTCATTTTTCTAGGTCTGTCTACAAAGAGAAGGTACATTTTTCCAATTCCTCAGAACCTCACTGTTAGTTTTCTCTCTGCACAACACTTTCAGATGTGCTTAGCTCCCTCTCTCCAAATGAGATGCGTTTTCAGGAGGAGCAGTTATTGTAGTGGGTAAGGCACTGGGCTACCACGTGGCTGACAGTGATTTGAGTCCCAGTCTGGTGACCTGAAAGTCATGCCAGACACATATGCATGCATGCCCACAATCCCAAAAGGAGAATGGAGAAGAGATTGTGACATAGCCATCCCTCCCTGAGGGGATTATTTCTCAATTTCCCCCCTCACTTTTTCTGTCTCTCTCCAGCAAGTGCATATGCCCTGTGGCAAAAACTAAAAACAAAAAAGTATGAGTTTTCTCAATCACATTCTGTAAGTCATTTCTGATATTTGGGATAGATTTCTGAGGATCTTGACTGTCAGGTTACTATTACACTAAAGAAGAAGCTAGTAGCCATGAGAGGGATTCTTTTCATCTTTGTCTTTCCTTTTGTTTTGATACATTCTTCTGGTAAGACTTATGAATGTTTTATTGAAATCATTCATGCTTAGACTAATTATCACTGTAAGTCCAATATTCCACTGTAAAGAATAAAATATGACATCTTCCCTGTAGGTTAAGGACCTAAATCTATTGCATCCAGCAGGTGGCATGGTGGTGAAGGGGCTGAACTCCCACATAGCAGATTGCAGTTTGAGTCCTGGAACCAGTAGCTTGAAAACTCATGCTATGCACATGTGTGTGCATGCCCCAAATCCCAGGAGGAGATGGACTGCAGCATGGCCATGCCCCTAGGGGGTGATTTTTCACCTGTCTCTCTGTCTGTCTGTCTGGTGAGCACATGTGCCCTATTATAAAAACCTAGAAACAAAACATACAAAAAAACTAAATCTACCAACATCGGAAAAGCAGTCAAAGTTCTATCATTTTATGTCATTAGAGGACAGAGTTTAACATCCTGAAGTACCTTTTTATTTGTTTGTTTTTATTTTTTGTTTCCCTAATTGTTACTATTTAAATAACTTCTTTTTTTTTTCTTTGAGAAGTTTTTGCTATAGGGTATGTGCCCTTACCAGAAAGAGAGAGACAAGAAAGCAAGGCATCACCCCCCGAGCGGGGATGGCCACACCACAATCCCTTCTCTTCCATTCTCCTCTTGGAATCTTGGGCACACACACACATGCGCCCAGCGTGAGTTTAAGCCACCAGGTCCAGGACTTGAACTGTGGTCAGCTACATGGGAGTCCAGTGACATATCCATTACACCATTTGCTGGTTCCAATAAGTTCTTTAAGAGGGTAGGATTGTGGTCTTTCTCCATGTATGAAAACACTCCAGGGCACAGCAAAGTCTATCAGGCCCTAAGAAGGAAGCACCAAGAATAGGTGAGGTAAGGAATATGCAAACAAAGTAGTTGACTTTTCCTCCTTTTTTTTTAAATAATTTTTATTTGTATCTGGCACATAGTAATTGTACATATTTATATGGTGCAGCATGGTATTTCAATACATGAATATAATGTGTGATAATCAAACTAGGGTAATTAGCATAGCAATCTCCTCAAACATTTATCATCACTTTGTGTTGAGAATTTAAAACATCCTCTTTTAGCTATTTTGAGATGTACAACTGTAGTCACCTTACTACACTAAACTTATTTCTCCTGTCAACTGTAATTTTGTACCTGTTAACCAGCCTTTCTTTCTCCTCTTTCCTACAATCCTTCCCAGCCTCCAGTAACCTCTATTTTACTCTTTCATGAGATCAGCTCTTTTAGCTTCTACATATGAGTGAGAACACGTGGTATCTGTCTCTCTGTGTCTGATTTATTTCACTTGACATAATGTCCTTCAGGCTTATTCTTGTAGTTGCAGATGATAGAATTTTATTCTTTTATTGTTTTTGTTTTGTTTTATTTTGTTTTGTTTTGTTTTGCATATTGAGGCTTCTCAAAAAACTAAAAATAGAATGACCATATGATCCAGCAATCTCATGACTGGATATGTACCTGAAGGAAAGAAAAAGAAAAGCCATTTATTGAGGGGATAAACACTGCTGTGTTTATTGCAGCACTATTCACAAGGCTGGCTTTCCCATTGGCTTCTGAAAACAAGATAGAAAGGCTGGATAGTATCCAAGGAAGTATGGCAAAGCCCTGTCTGTATTTCAACTTGGAAAAAGCTATGAAGTAATGAGTTTGGGATAAATAGTCTATCAGAGGTGAAAGACAACAAGATGATTCTCAGTGTCCTTTTCACATCTATATTGGGTTTGGTTGGTGTATATATATATATATATATATATAATATAAACACAATTTAACTGCCAGAGTGCATGTGTGCTCACCAGAGACAGAAAACAGAGAATGGGAGAGAGAGAAAGCACCCCCCATGGGCCATGATTATGCCATGCTCCTTTCTCTTCCGTTTCCCCATTCTATTGAGATTTGGGGCACAGGTACACCAATCATGTTTTCCAAACCACGCAGTAGGCCATGGGGGATCAGATTCCTTAACCATGAGCTTCAGGGCCAGCACTCAGTGTCCTCTTCAGGTTGAACCAAGCTCCCAGGCCTCATCACTAAGCCAAATGCCAGATGACTGACTGACTATTCCTTTCTCATTGGCACATAGAACATACCATGAGACTCATCATTTTAGATCAACTGTTTGGTTGGAATGTAGATACTTTTGCTTTGAGGAAGGGAGCTGGTGAGGTCTCAGGCACGAGGTGAAGGATTACGATGTATCTCAAAATGCCTTTGAAGGATAGGAGGAGTACAGACTGAAAAATCGAAAAAGCAGCCTATTACACATGGTAGGCTACAAGTTCATGAGGAATAGGCACAGTTTGGTGAGCATGTAGGGACATAGGTTTCACCACGTCTGGGCTTAAAAACATCTGAGTTTTAGAGTCAAAACACTGAACTGATATAAATGACAAACATGGTACAGGGATGGAATTATGCATAGCTGAGAGCTTGGTGTCAGCTCCCCAAGCCAGGAGGTTTGCATGAAAATCTTTGTTTCAAAATATTTATTCCCCTTTATTTAAGGGCAGTTTTGAGACCAACGTTGTTTAATTAGCTATGACTATATTTCTCCAGGGAAATTTCTCTCTTACTCTTCTCTTTAACTTTCTTTTCCGGAAAAGAAAAGAAAAATATTTAAGGCCGTTGCGAACACTGGTTAAATCCTGCCAGTAATGAACTCTGGGAGCCTGTTCAAATTCTTTGCCTCTACTAGAATTTTATTGAAATTAGTTCCACCTTGATCTCTGGATCTCCAGGGGCCCCTGTGATCTCTTCAACAAAATAAAGGGGAAGGTCACTAGATGAACTCTGAGAGCCCCAGAGATTCCAGCATTCTAAATTTTCGTGATTTCTATGAATATTTCTTAATAAAAGGCAGTCACTTGAGGTTTAAACACTGTGTGGTCTTTGAGCCGAAACAATGTCTTCAATTCCTTTTGTAAAGCTCAGTGTCTTATACATTGTTTAACAGTACATTCTGAATGTACTTCTTGCCTGGACACTAGAGGAAAATCAGTTATTACAGCAATCTTCTTTCTAATTAGTTTGGGTTCTGGTCCTCCTTAGGCATCCCTGTGTCTTACTATAATAACATGAGTATGGTGAACAAAGATGATACATGCCATATAATACACCCAAGTGTTTGGAATCCTTGGCAGAAAATATAAGAATCTATGTATCTTATGATAACTTGACCATGCCTAAGATTTCAGTTTGCTTCCAGGAAAGGCTGACCCCAAAATGTAATAAAATATTGGGTTGTCAGAAAAGTCATGATGCACTTTTACATAGCAAAAAATTATGTTATGACTGTTCCAACAACCCAGTAAGTGTTAGGGAATTATATAAAACAGTTTGTTAAATGCTAAAAGAATCTTTATTCTTACATGATTTCTAAAACACTGCCCCACTTGGGGTTCTGACATATTAAACTATGCCAATGTCACTTAATTTGTCTTGTAAATGCATTCACGTTTTCTTGGTAGATGTCTGTGTTAAAGTGATGTGATTTTCAGTATGTGTTAAACAACATTATATGTAACAGTCCAATTATAAATTTTTCAGCAGTGATTAAGTTCTTTAAATTTTTCTGAAAAAACTGAAAAACATAAATAAAATAAGTACATTTTATGATCAAAGGAGCCTAGCTCAAAAATGAAATAAAAACTATATACAGAAGCCAGCCTGTGGCATGATGGTTAAAGCAGCCAGATTCCACATGATCCACTACACAGTTCAAGTCCAGGAGCTTGAGAAGCATGCTAGGCACACATGCTTAATGTGCTTGTGTGAGCGCTTAAAGTCTTGAAGGAGGGAGAGAGAGAGAAGGATTGTAGTGTGACCACTCCCCGTTGGGGGATGTTTTCTCATGCTCTCTCTCGCTCTCTCACTCTTTCTCTTTCTCTCTCTCTTTCCAGTGAGTACAATTTAAAAAAATAAATAGCTGTGTATAGCAAGAAGATCTGTACAGAAAGAAGCAGTGGTTATTATGTTATTTCTCTTTTAAACACAGAGAGGAATAATAAGTGGCTCCCAGAAGATGCTAAGAGGAACAGTTTCTGAGACAATAAAGTTAAAGTCAGGTTGAATCAGAATGTCGCAAACATTCTAAAAGGATATACAAAGATAATGCAGGTAACCTAACTCAAAATAGAAATAGTGGTTTGATAGATACATACATTCTCAAGGTTCACTCTTCTTTTTTTTTTGGTTGTAATCTTCAGGCTGCCAGATGTGGGACTTGAACCATGGCCGGCCATGTGGGAGTCTAGCGTTGCAACTACCTCACCTGCCAGCCCCCACTCTTCTTTTTTAAACTTTTATATTTTGTGAATTTGTTTTCTAAACTTTGAGCCTTCACTTAAATAACAATCATAACAATCTAACATATTAGTGTGAATGATGTTAGTGTTCACTATGTGGCAGAGCATCCGGAGGTTCATTCGGTAGCAACCCTCAGCCAAGGTTTTTAGGGTTTGCCTTTGTATTTGGGTTTATGAAAAAGAGGGCACCAGGAACTCAATGGTTATAGTCCGAGGTTAAAAAGGAAAGAAGAGAGGTGAACAGAATACATGAATGGCTTGACATTATGATTTTTGTATGGTTGAAAGACTTGCCTATCATTCAACGGGAGAATGTTGGTAAGGAAAACTGAGCGTAAAGGACAACACAAAATGATTGAAACACAGCACCAGAGCTAAATTTGTGTGGCAATTTTGTTATAGACCAACAACCTCATTCATCATATTAAATTAATGATGATAATTCACATTGCATTATTTTATAGGGCTTTTCTATTTAACTTCCAAATGTGTTTGGTTTTATAGCATAGCATAACAATGACAAGTTATGAAGCTTATGACAAGTTTTATGTTTGTATATATTTCAATATCATTGTAATAAAAATAGTTTACATGAATGTGGGGGTTTATGAAAGTTTGCTTTTTTCTTTTAAACAATAATAACTCGGTCACAAGAAATAATGATACCATAAATACAAGTGGTCTCTCCTTTTCCACAGTTTTACTTTCTGAGGTTTCAATTACCTGTGGTCCATCATGGTCTAAATATATGAAATGGACATTTTCAGAAATGAATAATTAATAAACTTTAAATTACACCATTCTGGCAGTGTGTTGAAATCTCCTGTCATCCCATCCCATCTCTTCTCTAACACAGGAAAAGTAAGCATGGTACAAAAAATTAGAAAGAGGGATGCGAACCAGCAGTTAGCGTAATGGCTATGTCACTGGACTCCCACGTAGTCGACCGTGGTTCGTGTCCTGTACCCAGTGGTTTAGAACTCACGCCGGGCACATGTGCGTGTGTGCCCAAGATCCCAAGAGGAGAATGGAGGAGAAAGGATTGCGGCGTGGCCATCCCCCCTGGAGGGTGATTTCTCACTTTCTGTCTCTCTGTCTGTCTCTGTCTGTCTGGCGAGCGCACGCGCCCTATAGCAAAAACCTCTCAAAAAAAAAAATTAGAAAGAGGGAGAAACTACTGTGTATAACTTATATTACAGTATTGCTATTCTAATTCATCACTGTTAGTCTCTTGCTGTAATAAATTTATAAAGTGAACTTCATCATAGGTATGTATGTAGGTATGGATAGGAAAAAACATAGGATTATGTAGCGTTCAGTACTACCTGCAGTTTCAGGTATCTATTGGGAGTCTTAGGTCGGATCTCCTATGGGTAACTGGGGGTCTACCGTAGATTGTATCTTCAAATTACATTTAGCCTTAACTAGATTTTATTTATATTGCTTCCTTAAGAATCCCATTTAATTTAGATGGGCTAGGCCAACACATTAGTGATAAAAACCTTCATTTGCTCAGTGGAGTTAAATAGATCTTGTAAACCCTGACTCTGCCTGCCAGTTTCTTTTTTTTTTTAATTTTAACATTACAGTTAATCACATATATCTTTCAGTGTATTACATATCTTTTCCAGCATGATTACCATGCATTAGCAGTCAAGACAAAGACATTACTATACACATCAATGGCAGCAAATAACTTTGCTTCTATTTTGTCAATTAAATGTACTTTTTTCTTTTTAGAAAGAGATTTTTGTCATAGGGCATGTGCACTCACCAGAGAAATGGAAGAATGGAAGAGAAGGGATTGTGGCATAGCCATTCCCCCTGTGGGGTGATTTCTCATTTTCTGTCTCTCCAATACTCTCTGTCTCTCCAGTGAGCGTAAGTGCAGTATAGAAAAAAAATCTCTCTTTAGAAAAAAAAAAAAAAAAAAAAAGAATGGCAAAACTCCTTAGTTATGGGAGGTATACTATCTGATTCAATAAGCCTTTATAATGTTTTTGTTTTAGGCAATAGTGACAAAGTTGTGTTGCTGCTATAAGCTAAACAGGATTTATAAGGCAAATTTTAGACGCCAAAAGAAAAGATAGCCTTTTTTATAGTAGACAGAAATGTCATCTAGTTGAAACTCAGCAGTTTCTCAAATGGTTTTCATAAGCATTAGAATATCTTTTATTGTCAGAAACTGTACTGATAAGGACAGAAATATCTTGCTTTTTTTTCTAAAAGATAATTGATAATGAGATTATGTCAGGTTAACCATAAAGGACTTTGTTCTACTATTGCATCTGATACTAATTGTAGACCAGAGCAAACATCGTTTCTAATGCCATAAACCTTCTTTGGTTCTGCTGTACAATTTAGGGGTTATTTTAGGTGGTCTTCCATAGGGGTTTCTGATCATGTGATGAGACTGCCACCAATTAAACCTGTCTGCCACACAGAGCATGATGAAGGTCCAGAGCTCCTCCCAGACAACCTTTTACAGCATGACTTGGATTCTGCTTGCAATTACTTTTGACTAGTGAAGCTTCATCTAGAGAGGTCTAATCAGAATCCGTCTTCCATTCAGTGGGAATGAAAGGAGCCCATTTCTTGTGTCATAATTTGTCTCTACACTGCATAATGAACAGTAACCTGAAATCAGCACCAACCTACAAAATGTGGCTTCTGTGTTGGAGAGATTGCTCCCCACAATGTTTTATGCATTACTTTCATCAGCCTGTATTTTCTATTTCAGGGCCTACTCTTCCCAAGACTCATGTTAAAACAGCCTCTCTTGGGCTGGCTGGAAAGGCAAGATCCCCTTTGCTTCCTGTGTCTGTGCCAACAGCCCCTGAAGTGTCCGAAGAGGGCCACAAGCCAACAGAGGATCCAGCCAATGTAAGGGCCTCCTTGAACTTCATGCAACATCAGGACCACTAAGTGGTGCAGTGTGATACAAGCTAAGCCAATCAGCACTCTCATTTAACCCCCCGGCCATGGTGGTTCTTCTTGTGTTTTTTGTCCTCTT
>NW_006159561.1:2338049-2339294 GCF_000334495.1 Tupaia belangeri chinensis | reverse complement strand
TTGAATATGAAGAGAAAAATACTTCAGGAAAAAATATTATATAAGGAACTTGGTTAAATCAAAATAATTAATGATACTTTATCTTGGATATATGAGCAAATAGCTATAGAATGTATGGCTTTACACCCATGCACATATATATTATATACATATATGCATACACATAAGTATGTATATATATTTTTTCTTCCAATAGGTTGAAATATCCTGGCAATTATGGATATAAAATTACCATTTGGATTAAAATATAGAAATAAAAAGCTATATTCTGAGACATTTTTTGAAGTTATCATATATGCTGCTGCTAAAATCATAAAATAACCTATAAATATAGACTAGATAAGAAAATACAAAATGAAGAAATGAAGGACTTTCACAAGAAAAAGAGGAAGGAATGGCCATATTTAGAAATAAGATGGGGTGGGGACCAGCAGGTGACTAGTGGTTAAGGTGTTGGACTCCCACATGGCTGACCATAGTTCAAGTCTTGGACTCAATGGCTTAAAACTCACACCAGGCACATGTGTGTGTATGCCCAAAATCAAGAGGAGAATGGGAGAGAAGTGATTGCAATGTGGCCATCCCCGTTAGGTCCCCCTTAGGTGGTGATTTTTTACTTTCTCTCTCTGTGTGTCTCTTTCTGTCTCTCTTGCCAGCACATGTGCCTTATGGCAAAAGGAAAAAAAAAAAAAAGAAAGTTTAATTATTGGGGGAACCAGCAGTTAGCGTAATGGCTATGTCGCTGGACTCCCACGTAGTCGACCGCGGTTCACGTCCCGGACCCGGTGGCTTAAAACTCACGCCGGGCGCGTGTGCGTGCGTACCCAAGATCCCGAGAGGAGAATGGAGGAGAAGGGATTGCGGCGTGACCATCCCCCCTGGGGGGTGATTTCTCGCTTTCTATCTCTATGTCTCTCTCTGTCTGTCTGGCGAGCGCACGCGCCCTACAGTGAAAATCTCTCAAAAAAAAAAAAAAAGTTTAATTATTGGGTCAGTCAGTATTTTTCTATATTTTTCTATGCAGAATTTCAACATAATTTTTCCAACCACTAATATTTAAGAAGAGAAAAAATTATTTACTAAGGGAAAAAGATAAAAAAGTGATATAATTAATAGACAACTCAGGAAGAAAATCAATGAGACAGGAAAAATTTAAAAATTTTAATAGAAAATACCTTTCTTCAAAAATGCACTATTGGGGGAACCAGCAGTTAGCGTAATGGCTATGTCACTGGACTCCCACAT
>NW_006159561.1:2320113-2337889 GCF_000334495.1 Tupaia belangeri chinensis | reverse complement strand
CTGAAATGGCAAAGCTCTTCAAAAAAAAACAAAAAAATGCACTATATATGCAAAAAGATGTTGACTAGAAAACTTTAATTAACACACTTTTTGAAAGTCTCACACTCACTCTAATATAATTTGCCAAAATAGAGTTGTTAATTTCAATGTTTCTTTTGAGTCAAGGTTGTGACCATATCTCAAATCAAGTCAGACCTCTAAACTTACGTAATGTATTTCATCTCTTAAGAAATAATGTTGGGGACCATTTTTGTATTTAAGGTTGACACTAGAGTCAAAGATACAGTAATAAGAGCATTACGAGAGATAAAGAAATGGATAAATACTCTTGATCAGCTCTGTCTTATAGAAATGTAATGTGATCCACACATGTATTTTTAAATTTTCTAGACAACACCTAAACAGATATAAAAACAAATAGGTTAAATTCATTTTGATAATACTTTTTATCTAATCTGACATTTCCAAAATATTAACGTTTCAACATGCAGTAAATGTAAGATATTGCCATTTAGATAGTTCTGGATTTTTTAAATATATATATACTAAGTGTTCAGAATCTGGTGTGTAATTTGTGTGGAAAACATTTGGACCATTTACATTTTAAGAACCTAAGAGGTACATGTAACTAGTGGTTCTTATATTGTACAGGGAGATCTAGGTAATTCAAGAAAAACAACACAGGTAACTAAAACAGCATTTTCGGAAATGAAAAATCAAGTAATCACCTCAGTTTAACTTCTTTTCTCATGCATGTAACAGTTTTTTGACCCAAATCAGATACCTTCTAACCGTCATTAAACTGTGAAGATTATACAGTCCTTGACCAAGTTATTCTTTAATGTGCTGAGATTCCTATAGGAGGCTCATGCATTAATATACTGTGTTTTTTGTTTGTTTGTTTTGTTTTGTTTTGGGGGGAGAGGTTTTGCTACAGGGCATGTGCGCTCACCAGAAAGACAGAGACAGACAGAGAGACAGAAAGAGAGAAATCACCCCCCAGGGAAATGGCCACACCACAATCCCTTCTCCTCCATTCTCCTCTTGGGATCTTGGGCACGCATGCACACACACCTGGCATGAGTTTAAGCCACTGGTTCTGGGACTCTAACCATGGTAGACTACATGGGAGTCTAGCAACATAGCCATTACACCAACTGCTGGTCCCAGTATCCTGTGTTTTGAGCTGTTTCTTCAGTGACTAGGGTGGCTTTGTGTCTGTCCCCTTACTCTCCAAGCAAACTTCTGTCAGTGTTCTCTTGGGATCAAGAGGTGTTTTGTTTTGTTCTGTTTTAGCAGAATTAGATATAATTCTCTGACCATGGTGCCAAGTAATATTGTTTTTGTCCTGTACAAGGCTAGAAATCATTGCTCAGGCTTCACTGGTTTAATCTTTTAAACAATTGAAGGGCTAGCTAAAAATAAGTAGAGCATGTCTGTATAAGTCAAAACAAACGGTATGTCAAGAAAAGAAAAAATGAAACAAACATTGAACATTCTCACTGGATGACACTAACTTGTTGAAACTTCCCAACAACTCAATGAGGCAAGTTTGCTATTCCCATTTAACAGATAAGAAGACTAAGGACCAGCAGATGGCATTATAATTCAGTCACTGGCCTCCCATGTAGTTGACCATGGTTCAAGTCCCAGACCCAGGAACTTAAAATTCTTGCCAGGCATGTGTGCGTGTGTGCCTAAAATGCCGAGAGGAAAATGAAGGATAAGGAGTTGTGGCATGGCCATCCCCTGTGGGGGGTGATCTCTTGCTTTCTGTCTCTGTCTGTCTTTCCGGCGAGTACACATGCCCTATGGCAAAAATTTCTCTTGAAAAAAAAAGAAGGACTGAGTCAAAAAGGGCGAATATAGAAAAGGACTGGTGTTTAGCTGTGGTGTTTACCACAGCTTCATGTTCTTGCTCCTTGTTTCCCCATCTGGCTGACCATCAAAATTTCCTAGAAAATATTTTTTTAAGAAAATAGATTTCTAGGTCCTTCTCATACATTCTGAATTACTGTCTGTCTGACGAGCGCACGTGCCCTATCGCGAAAGCCTCTCCAAAAAAAAAAAAAAAAATGCACTATATATTCAAAAAGATGTTGACTAGAAAACTTTAATTAACACACTTTTTGAAAGTCTCACACTCACTCTAATATAATTTGCCAAAATAGAGTTGTTAATTTCAATGTTTCTTTTGAGTCAAGGTTGTGACCATATCTCAAATCAAGTCAGACCTCTAAACTTACGTAATGTATTTCATCTCTTAAGAAATAATGTTGGGGACCATTTTTGTATTTAAGGTTGACACTAGAGTCAAAGATACAGTAATAAGAGCATTACGAGAGATAAAGAAATGGATAAATACTCTTGATCAGCTCTGTCTTATAGAAATGTAATGTGATCCACACATGTATTTTTAAATTTTCTAGACAACACCTAAACAGATATAAAAACAAATAGGTTAAATTCATTTTGATAATACTTTTTATCTAATCTGACATTTCCAAAATATTAACGTTTCAACATGCAGTAAATGTAAGATATTGCCATTTAGATAGTTCTGGATTTTTTAAATATATATATACTAAGTGTTCAGAATCTGGTGTGTAATTTGTGTGGAAAACATTTGGACCATTTACATTTTAAGAACCTAAGAGGTACATGTAACTAGTGGTTCTTATATTGTACAGGGAGATCTAGGTAATTCAAGAAAAACAACACAGGTAACTAAAACAGCATTTTCGGAAATGAAAAATCAAGTAATCACCTCAGTTTAACTTCTTTTCTCATGCATGTAACAGTTTTTTGACCCAAATCAGATACCTTCTAACCGTCATTAAACTGTGAAGATTATACAGTCCTTGACCAAGTTATTCTTTAATGTGCTGAGATTCCTATAGGAGGCTCATGCATTAATATACTGTGTTTTTTGTTTGTTTGTTTTGTTTTGTTTTGGGGGGAGAGGTTTTGCTACAGGGCATGTGCGCTCACCAGAAAGACAGAGACAGACAGAGAGACAGAAAGAGAGAAATCACCCCCCAGGGAAATGGCCACACCACAATCCCTTCTCCTCCATTCTCCTCTTGGGATCTTGGGCACGCATGCACACACACCTGGCATGAGTTTAAGCCACTGGTTCTGGGACTCTAACCATGGTAGACTACATGGGAGTCTAGCAACATAGCCATTACACCAACTGCTGGTCCCAGTATCCTGTGTTTTGAGCTGTTTCTTCAGTGACTAGGGTGGCTTTGTGTCTGTCCCCTTACTCTCCAAGCAAACTTCTGTCAGTGTTCTCTTGGGATCAAGAGGTGTTTTGTTTTGTTCTGTTTTAGCAGAATTAGATATAATTCTCTGACCATGGTGCCAAGTAATATTGTTTTTGTCCTGTACAAGGCTAGAAATCATTGCTCAGGCTTCACTGGTTTAATCTTTTAAACAATTGAAGGGCTAGCTAAAAATAAGTAGAGCATGTCTGTATAAGTCAAAACAAACGGTATGTCAAGAAAAGAAAAAATGAAACAAACATTGAACATTCTCACTGGATGACACTAACTTGTTGAAACTTCCCAACAACTCAATGAGGCAAGTTTGCTATTCCCATTTAACAGATAAGAAGACTAAGGACCAGCAGATGGCATTATAATTCAGTCACTGGCCTCCCATGTAGTTGACCATGGTTCAAGTCCCAGACCCAGGAACTTAAAATTCTTGCCAGGCATGTGTGCGTGTGTGCCTAAAATGCCGAGAGGAAAATGAAGGATAAGGAGTTGTGGCATGGCCATCCCCTGTGGGGGGTGATCTCTTGCTTTCTGTCTCTGTCTGTCTTTCCGGCGAGTACACATGCCCTATGGCAAAAATTTCTCTTGAAAAAAAAAGAAGGACTGAGTCAAAAAGGGCGAATATAGAAAAGGACTGGTGTTTAGCTGTGGTGTTTACCACAGCTTCATGTTCTTGCTCCTTGTTTCCCCATCTGGCTGACCATCAAAATTTCCTAGAAAATATTTTTTTAAGAAAATAGATTTCTAGGTCCTTCTCATACATTCTGAATTAGAATCTTTAGGGCTCGTGATCTAGTGATCTGTGGTAACTAGCAATCCTATTACTTTATTTGTTAACATAATACTAGTGACTTACATTAGTGAGAATGCAGCCTCTGTATTCACTAAGAATTCTGCAGTTCAAGCTCTTCTTTTATCCACCATTCAAATCATGCCACAGGAGTCCCTTCAAGTATGCATAGAACTGACTCTGGGTTGGGGCATGTGGTTTATACACATGAACGAAAGTCATAATTGTCAGAATTGTTCTCAGTTAAGGCAAAGCCTGTCAAGTGCCCCTATACGAAAATACCTATATTGCATTACAGAGAAAAATACAAATTTGTCCCTATCCTGCTGGGTAGCTTATGACAAGGAACAGTAGCTCGTGTATTGAGTATGGCCCCTGTGCCAGACACTGAAACGGTATGCTCGGGATAGCCTATGGAACAGATATCAGTATTAGCATGTTATCGATGAGGAAAACTGTATCAAGGACATTCACTAATGCATCCAACACCACAGCTAGTAACTGGCACAATTTGGTTTGAAACAAGAGCTTTTTCACCCAGACCTTTTCTTTATCGCAGAGATGAAGTTAGTGAAACAGTATGTAATTCTTTCTCACCATTGCATACAATACCAGCATCTTCATTCCGTGAACATACTCAGGAAAGTCCTGGTGATGGGCCGTTATGTCAGACTGGCGAATACCAAGTGTTCAGCTGGCCATGGCTCCTGTTTTCATAAAGGAAAGTATCAATATTTAGTACTAACCCATTGCTCTCCATCTCCCCTTAGGTGTATGAACAGGATGATTTGAGTGAACAAATGGCAAGTTTGGAAGGGCTAATGAAGCAACTCAATGCCATTACAGGCTCAGCCTTTTAACATGTATCGCTGAATTGATGAAGTGAATTTTCTGGGGACGTTTCAGAATACCAGTTATCCATAAACAGCACACCTGTGTCCAAGAACTCTCTCCAGTGTACAGGTCAACCATCAGGACCACCCAGTCAAGAACAACGCTGAAGCAGATCAGAAGGAATAAGCATCCCTTCTTTCATAGGCATCAGAAATGGTGAAATGATGACCATGAGGTCCCTAAAAAAAGCAGAAGATGCATCTTCACGGCAATGTCAGAGCTGAAGCTGCTAGAATAGTCCTGGGTCTTTGCCACTGCAGTGACCACACTGTCATAATTAACGCCTTTGGTTTTCTTTGTCAAGGCCTGTCATTCTCTGTGTAGGTCTAGTCTTACAAAATGCAAGTGCATTATTTAAGCCTGTACCATGCTATGGCAAACCTGTGCAAGCTCACTATTTTGTTTTCAACTCTAAAGTACAAAGCACCCATGGGAATTCTCTCACTACAGAGCACCGAAGGATTGGATGTTTTCCTGACAGCACAAAAAGTAACTAAGTAAACAAAAGGCAGTGAATGCTCATGTTTGTAACTCAGTCATTCATCTTGCACAAGCGTTGGATATTAGCAAGTGGCTATAAAATTCAGCCATGTTAGCAAGTATTTGTAAATCCACCCTTGGTTAACATTTATGTCTGGAGTACAGGAACTTAAAAATCTGCAACCAGTGGCAACCTGCCAGCAGCAGTGTATTTCTGGAAAGAGAATACAATATGCAATCTTCTCAGACCCACGGTAATTATGTGTTTAAGCTTGTAATAGGATACTTTTCAATTTGGGTGGCTTTTGTGCCATACCACACTGTGATGACATTTCAGAGCTTCGCCAAGGCCATCTTCCTCAGGAGTCTGGCCAGGAGACTTCCCCCTAACCTCACACCCAAAACCCCTTCATGCCATCACCTCATCCCTCCCTGAGTTCTCCTTGGCAACTAGCCTTGGGTGAAGTGGCCAGCTTCACACATAGTATGGCTTCCTGGCCCATGCCCCCCATAGAAATGGCAGACCCCTTAAGGCCAGGTTCTGAGGAAGGGAAGATAAATAGCAGGCAGTTCCCACTAGTACCTTCTCTTGATAACCAGTTCCACCTACAGTGTCCTCACCAACTTATGTTGGGCAGCATTGGCAAGTGTTGACCACCAGGCCCTGTTGCCAAGGGAACTCCTACCCTATGCCTGTGCCACAGACAGAGAGGCCCAGAGGGGTAGGTGCCACTTGACACTGGTGACACATCATAAATCCAGTGGATACTTATCAAAGCAGCATCTTAAATTGCAGGCTAGAATCTTAAATTCCTATTGCCATGTTTATCTACAGCTTCAAACTAGCCGAAATTAGGAACATTCTGTGTGCACCCCTTTCAGTTTCTGAATTTTCAGCTGCATTTGGAGTTAATCCCTGTTTATGCAGTTGAATTGCCAGAAGGGAGCTAGTTTGCATATTTATCAGTTAGGCGACTTGAAAACCCAATGAGAGTTTCAGCTGAATTATTTCTTTCAGCTCTGCCTTTGATTTCAAGCTTGAGTAGGTCATAATTTTTAAAAGAGCATGGAAGGGATAGGATCTTTACAACCTAATAGCTCCTTTTATTAGGTGGGTAATTATATATGAATCCCTGAATGAAATATTTTGAGCAAAATGGCGCTGTAACAGAAGTAATAATTCAGATTATTTTTTTACAGTTTTATGTCGGGAAGGAAATCTGATGTCAAAGAGAGGGCTTGATCAAATGGTTCATTGGAAAGTCCGGTCCACTTGCGAAATTGTTCCTTCAATAAGAGTGCTTGTTCAATTTCCTAAGGTTTTCTGGAAGCCCTTCTGAAGAGCTCTGTGACGTTATTCTATGGAACAGATTATTTTTACTCAATATCTGACACTTGGAGAATCTTCCACTGACCTGGAATAAGGCATTTCCTAACATAATATCAAGTCCCTCAGAAATAATCCATTACTTCAGAGACAAATGTTCATTAGGTTAATTTAACCTTCTTGAAGTCATGGAATAGCTTCCTCTTTCCAAACAGAGGAACATTCTGTGAAAGCATTTGACACCCATGAGGGTTCTCCTGAGGACTCAGTTTGAAATGGATGACAAATCACTGTTTTCCGGAGTTGGGTTATAACTTCAGTCTATAGAATATACTTAGACAATCAAGAGAACTAGCATTCACAAAAGTACAGACACCTCTATTCAAAGTTAATAATTATTTAAAAAAGTGAAATTTTGGGGAACCAGCAGTTACCGTAATGGCTATGTCACTGGACTCCCACGTAGTCGACCGCGGTTAGCGTCCCGGACCCGGTGGTTTAAAACTCACACCGGGCGCGTGTGTGTGCGTGCCCAAGATACCAGGAGGAGAATGGAGGAAAAGAGATTGCGGCATGACCATCCCCCCTGGGGGGTGATTTCTCACTTTCTGTCTCTATGTCTCTCTCTGTCTGTCTGGCGAGCGCACGCGCCCTATAGTGAAAACCTTTCAAAAAAAAAAAAAAAAGTGAAATTTTTAAAAATCCATTAAAGATATGTGTTGTTTTCAGTAAGAGTTCTATTTCGTTACCTGCTCTTGAAACTTTTCTTCATTGAACAAATAATGGTGGTTTATTTTAGTAATGGCAATGCTAATGTCTTAGTGCCATGCCTAGACTGTGTAACAGAATCCATTTAAATACCCTCAAGAGACTCGAGTGTTATTTACCTGGTAGTTTAGTACACCATGGCTGACTTCACTACTCCTGTGTGAGTCTGCTCTCTCGTATGGTGCCCATACGTATACAACCACCTGCTCAATTTCTCAGGTAACTTTTTAATTTATCAATCTCTCCTGGTCTCTTGTCAAGAAAGAACCTGTGAAGACTGTGAGATTGCCTCTGTTTACTGCTATTCCAAGTCCAGTGCACAGCATGCAGGGCTTTTTAAGCTCATAAATCTCTCTGACTCCCATAGGGTGATGCTTGACAGCCAACCAGCAAGCCCTGCCACCAGGACTCATTTCTTTCTGAAAAGGAGAAAATCAACCTTGGCAGGGCACGCTCAGGCCTCTCCTGCACCATGCGGAACAGTCTGGCAAGAGCCTCCTCGTGAAAAAATTTGCTGTTTTTCTTTATATTTCACCCTGATAAGAAAGCTAGTTACTTTCCCCTAGAAAATTCTGCATTTGTTAAACTCACAAAAATGCAGACAGCTCAAAATATATAAGGACTATTTGGATAACATTCTAGCCAAAAGTTAAATATTCTTAGTGATTCACATTCAATAAGAAAACAGGTATACTGGCCTCTTTGTTTAACAGAGTATAAACTGCTAGACTATTTAAATAATGTAACTTTACTTTTGGATATTGGGAAATGCACATTCAGTTGAATAATCAAAAAAATAAATAAAAAACAAATACCAAGTCACTGATATAAGAGGTGGATCTATTAAAGCTTCCTGTCAAGAGTTGGCTATAACGTTAATTTGTTTAAAATCAGGATTATTCATTTCTCTGTTCTACTTCCTATCTTGGTAGCAGCTACCAAAGGAGAACCACCCAGCATTAGTGTGGTATTCTAGACAACTTTCTGAAACTGTAGTTTGGCGCTCTAACTTTTTCAATTAAGAATTTCTTTTACATGCCTAGAGTCTACACTTAAACATGGTTGCTTATACTTATCCACCCTTCAGCACTTCTGTTGAATTTTTTTAAATAAACAATTTAGGGTTGTCTCTAAATTTAATAGAATGTCTCAGACATGGCAGCTGAACTAATTCCAGCAAAAGAAAGTTACCTCTAAAGAGATCACCTTATCATTTTTGATGAAATTGTACTCCAGATCCACATTTCTTATGGCTTTAGAAGGTTCATTTCTAGTCCATGAAAGGAAAATAGAAGAATGAGATGTATTTAAAGAAAATAAAATCATTTGAACTTTAAAATAAATGTGGAGTGAGGTTGCTTTCCTCACCCAGCTCACTCCATGCAAACATAGACCATCCTGAAGTCCAGAGGTTAATATTTAAGTACACAATACAGCCCCCCATGTTCTCGAGCCGGAGGAGCAGTCATGAATTTAAATCTATATTCTTTCTTAAGCCATATTCAATGTACCATTTCACTCATAGTTTATACTTCTTGAGTAACTTTCAGAAATCACTTTAGTATTGTTCAGAAATGCTTTTCCCCTGAGTCCAGTATGTTAAATGGGATATTTTAGAAAATTATAGATAAACGTTTTGTATGGTATTCCATTCCACTGAAAAGATATGCTCCCATGTGCAACGTACCTTGCAATCCAACTACCCACTTCCAGAAAGTATTGACTGTAAAAAGAAATGCCTGAGTATTTCCTGGTCAGGAAGGTTCAACAAGAAACCAACTATGCCCTTATCAGCAAATGAATATTAATGCTGATCTGAGCTCTGTGTTGCCGCTATTGGGTAACGTTCACTTGGCGGACTTCCAGTTGCACTCTCTGAAGGATTTTTCTCTCTTGCTCTCAGTAGAGAGCCTGTGTGCATTGCCATCTTATGATTTTGTGTTGGTAAGAGAGCAACAGCAAAACTCTACAAGATGTCACAAACACAGAGGCATGGGCCAAGGGATCTCACTGTGTGCTGAACGTGTATTTTCAGATGCAAAAAGGAATGTTGGAAAGGAGGAGAAACGCTGTTTTTTATTATCATAGGGTAAACCTGACAATTCTGAACTTTGTGAATTGTCAGCTTGTTTGGGGGAAGGGTGGGTGGGTATGGGGTGTACTTTTTATAAGTAATATTTAATTTATTATTTAGAGTGGCTTCTTTTTGGATAATTTATGATAAAAATGGGAGATCTGGTTGGGATCTAGATACGGCTGTTAAAGCTGCAGTGTTCCATATCTCAGAGGGCCTACGTTGGAAATGAGTTGCCCATTGTTGAGTATGAAGATATATCCAGTCCAGGCAAAGCCTTCAGTGAAGTTCCATCATCACCACCTTCTCCCTTTCTAGGGTCATTCAAAGAAGACAACACCAAACCCAAAGTAATTCTGGTAGCATTTTGCAGATCAATGCTACTCCTTTTGTGGAAGGGCTTTGCAATTAAAGCAAGTTGGTAGTGTGCTAGTGATGAGTTTATTTGGTAGAAATGGGTATACTACAGCTTTAACTAGCCTTAGTGGAAAAAGGAATTTTTTGTTGTTACAAAACACCTTTTAAAAGACAAAAAGGTATTTTGAGCCTACAAAGAGTTTCTTTAAATTGTCAGACCTAGCATTGTTAACCAAATTAGACTAGTGATTGCAATATTTAAGTGTAAATCTTGTTCTATGAGAAAGGAAACTTGCTTACAGTTTAAAACAATGACTGTTTCTACACCGATCTTGTATACTACTACACGAGGAAAAAGGGGTTTTTGTAATCACTGTAGAACAGTCTCCTATTCATTTTTTATAGAAATGTTATTCCAATGGTGCATTTTTTTGTTTAATAAATAAAGTTTTGATACAAAGTTGTTTCTTTGTATTATTTATAGTAAATGATGTACCGATACCTAACCTTAATTCCAGCCTATCTTTACTTAGCCTTTTTTTTTTAAGATTTTTGCCATTGGGCATATGTTCTCAGTGGACAGAGACAGAGGGAAAGTGAGAAATCATGCCCTGGGGGAATAGCTGTGCTGCAATACCTTTTCCTCCATTCTACTCCTGGGATTTTGAGTGCACATGCACACATGCCCAGCATGATTTTCAAGCCATCAGGTCCCGCACTTGTACCATGGTCTACTATGTGAGAGTCCAGTGCTTTAATCACCATGCTACCTGCTGGCCCCTGCAGTTATCCTTAGTATACTTATTGTTTCTTATTAACAGCTGTGCTAGAACTGTCAGTACTCTGCCACCTACCCTGGGATCCTTCTGTTTTCAATCCCAGCAATCAGCACCCAAGTCTGTTTTCTCCCCTTGCCTATTTATTTCTTCCATGAATGAGAAAGAGCATTTCAAATGGGACCTGAATTCACTTGAGCATTCCTGGATTATGGACAAATGAGTGCATGGCATACTCAGGGAGGCTCCTATCACGAACCAGACACCTCTGGGTCCCATTCTTTTTTATTGGATGGCTGCCTCGGGCTGCCAGAACTTGCTTTACCTGCATGCAAGCTGGAAATGTCTGATTAGACCTTACAAACAACAGCTAAGGGACCAGCAGTTGACATAATGGCTATGTCGCTGGACTCCCATGTAGTCAACCATGGTTTGAGTCCCGGACCCGGTGGCTTAAACTCATGCCCGGCACATGTGCATGTGTGCCCAAGATCCTGAGAGAAGAATGGAGGAGAAGGGATTGCCGGGTGGCCATCCCCCCTGGGGGGGGGGTGATTTCTCGCTTTCTGTCTCTCTGTCTCTGTCTTTTTGGTGAGCACACACATCCTAGAGCAAAAATCTCTCAAAAAAAAACAGCTAAGTACTCTAGCCCATTTGACCTTGATGGAGAAAATTGAGTTTCACCACAGGACTGAGCCAAAGCGACTTTCTGTGGAGACATTGCTCCATAATAGTACACCCATGAGAATACACTCTTGCTTGGCTCACCTCCCTTCCCTTTACCTTCTGCCCTCTTCCCCTAATGGTTTCTCCTGGGAGCACTTCATAATAAATCATTTTCATATAACACTTCATAGTAGGGTCTTTTTCTGAAGAATTCACCCAGGACAAGATCCTTCTTTCATCCACTCTCAATACACTGGCATCAAATCAATGAAATCCTCTCTTCATCCTCCAGGTACTTAACTTGTGTTAACTGATCAGTGTATACTTCAAGTATTGGAAAATTAAGTCTTTAAGAGAAAGTCATGTGTTGATAGAAGTTTTTGAAACTCTCTGAGATAAGCAGAGAACTATTCAGTATGTTATTGTTTCCATACAATGCATCAGAGATGGCAGGTCAGGTGGGTGAAGCTCATCTAGCTGTTCTCATATTCTTCAACATATGATCACTCCCTCTAGAGAAAAAAATACCTATTAAAAATCTCTGAGGACATGGAGAAACTAGAACTCCTGTTCATTATTGGTGAGAATGTAAACTGGTGTAGTCACTATAGAAAATGAAGGGTAGATTCCCAAAATTTAGACATAGGTTGTCATATAACTCAGCAATTCCATCTCCGGATGTATATCCAAAAGCATTGAGAGCAGAGATTCCAACAGATATTTGAAAACCCATGTTTATAGGAGCATTATTCACAATAGCCAAAAGATGAAAGCAACCCAAGTGTCTATAAACAGATTAATAGATATACAGAATGTGATATATACATAAAATAGAATATTATTTAGCCCTAAAAAGTAAGGAAATCCTGCCATATATTCCAACATGAATAAACCTTGAAGACATTATGCTTAGTGAAATACATTAATCACAAAAAGACAAATACTATATGATTCCACCTACACGAGGTACCTAGTCAAATGAATAGAGATGGAAGGTAGAATGGTTGTAGGGGCTGAGAGTAGGAGGCAGTGTGGGGAGAATTGTTAATAGGTACAGAGCTTCCATTTCAGAAGAGGAAAAAAAGATCTGGGAATGGACGGTCATAGATGTGAATGTACTTAACGCTAAAGAACTGTGAAGTATCACAATGATCAAAATGAGGAGCAGCCATGATGGCACACAGGTAGCATCTCTGGGAAGCTGGGAGCTACACGGGACTCACAGGTTCAGTTCTCAGGCAGACCTTACTACACTGGGAACATCTGTAATCCTAGTGAATTGAGCAGCAAGGCAGAAGGATTATGACACAGGGAGACCCTGTCAAAAATACCTATCTCTGTCTCTTTTCCTTTCCTTCTCTTTTCCTCCTTTTCTTTCATAATGGAAAATAAATTGTTATAAAACAATAAATTTTATCTTACATATTTGAGTATAATTTTTCAAAATCTCCAAATAGGGACATTCTAGAACCATCTCCTATCAATATCAATATTTAGTATAAGAATCCTGAATATAAATATATAACAAACACGTTAAAGGAGATCAATGCATAAGAAATAGAAGCAACGCATATACCAAAGGCTAGTTTATCTCACACGTGTTATGCTACCACATTCAATTTATATAATCACCTCTTATAAAAGAATATGCTGTCACAAAAAACTATTGCAGATGATTACCTCCATGAAAAACTGGTTATTTGAGGAAAAAAAAATAAATGAATTTCTAATGTCTGGCCTATGGAGAAGGAAACTAAGAAACTATTCTTTCCACTGCAAATATTAGGCTTTCAGAAAAGTGATGACACATTTTTACATTGAAAAATACATCATGAGGGACTGGCAGATGGCATAATGGTTACATTGCTGGACTCCCACTTAGTTGACTGCAGTTCAAGTCCCAGACCTGACGGCTTAAAACTCATGCTGGGTGTGTGTGTGTGCATGCCTAAAATCCCAAGAGGAGAATGGAGAATAAGGAATTGTGGCGTGGCCCAATCCCTTGGGGGAGAGAAGATGATTTGTTGCTTTCTGTCTCTCTGTCTCTCCAGTGATCTATAGTAAAAATCTCTAAAAAAAGAGAGAGAGAAAGGAAAATATGTTACGGGGGCTGGCAGGTGGCATGGTGGTTGAGGCACTGTACTCGCACATGGTCATTCTGGAACTGCTTACTTACTTTCTCTCTGTGTCTCTCCCTGGTCAAATTGAAGAATAATAATTAATAAAATTAAATAAATTTTTTTAAAAAAAGACAAATTCATCATGACTTTTCAGACAACCAAATTATTTTATTGAAAGAATTTTAAGTGGTCAAAGAATAAAATACTCTCTATGACACTCTTTTGAATATAGATAATAGAATTTATTGACATACATACAGGTTGACTTAATAGGTCTGAAATAGAATGGAAAATTAGAGACCTACCCAGAGCCGGAACCCAGAAAGACTGACATTGCCTCTCTTACATGGACATTTTCTCCATTGGTTACTCATTTGTCTCATTTATTTTGCATATTTTGAAGGTATACCTATAATTCTTAAAAAGCCTCTCTGATCTCCTTTCTCTTCCTCATTTCTTTGTCATTCATTACTCTTCCCTCTAAACATTCATCACAGTTTCTCAGGTTGGCCAGCCACAGGTTGCTTCTACTTTTTCATAATTTTAATTGCTAGAGCGCATATACACTTACCAGAGACAGAGAAACAGAGAGAGAGGGACAAAATATACCCCGTGGAAGTACGGTCACACTGCAATCCTGTCAGCGCCATTCTTTCATTCCAATCCCAACAAAATGAAGAAAGAATAATCAAATTCTGGCCTCATGCACACAAGCCTGGTGCCCTGGTATGTTTTTCAAGCTGCTGGGGCCAGGACTGAACCATGGTTGGCCACATGGGATCAGCTTCCTTAAACACTAGAGTACTGGTCTGACCTGCTTCTACTTTTTATAAAGTTGAATCTGTCTTTTAATGCCTCCAATAATGGTTTTAATTACACTAGTGTGCTTTTAATTTCCTTTCAATTCTTTCACTTCTTTCCCATACTTATGTTGTCTTTTTCTTCCATGTCATTTCCTTATTACAAATATGTGTGTGTGTGTGTGTGTGTGTGTGTGTGTGTGTGTATGTGTATTGCTAGGGGGCATGCTTGCTCACAGTGGAAAGAGAGAGAGAAAGTGAGAAAGCACTCCCCCTGCAAAGGGGGTGGCCATGCCACTATTCCTCCTCCTCCATTTCTCCTTTCAGAATCTTGGGCACACATGTACACATGCCTGACTTAAATGCTGGGTCTGTCATTGGTCAATGGGGGCAGAGGCTGAGCTTCATTGGGTGAATTACCAAGTTTTTTGGGTCCAAATCTCTGAGGATAGAGACCAGTCCCAAGATGCAGAATGAAAAACCACAAACACATATAAAGTAGGGAAAAAGAAGTTTTATATAAAAGTAAAAATTTTTAACAGAAAAGAAATACACTCTCATGCCAGAAAGGTGTATGGGTGGGCAGCTGTTAGAGGAAAACAGCCTTGAGAGTGGGGTTAGGTGTTACTTTATTTTGGGATCTTGTCATGAATATTTAGGAGCAGAGGTCTGACACTGTAGCCCTTTACCTGGCACCCACCTGCACTTGCGTAATTTCCCTTCAGGTAAGGAATCCAAGTACCCAATTCTCCATGCACAGTGTGACCTTCAAAGTTATGAGCATTCACATAGGGACCATCTGCCCTATTATTTCATTGCCCCCATGGGACTTAGAATGCTGACCAAGCATTTCAGTGAGAACTTCTCTATTGGCATCAGAAAGTCTAGATGCAGTCTCTGAAAACAGTGTTCCCCTTATTGGCATATTGCAACTCCCTGCTCATAATATCTCCCTATAACAGGTCCAAGATTCAAACCATGCTGTTGGACATGTGAGATCCAGCTGCCTTAACCACTATGCCACCAACTGGCCCTGTATTCTAATCATTCCATGGAGTTGAGATTTTTGTCTTACATATGAAAAAATGTCAAGTAGTTAACTATGAGTGAATGTCTTGGTTTTATGAAAGAATTAGCCTATAAGCTTGCTATGTCTCATTACCTTAACCTATTATTTTATTTTAGTATTTTAAATCTACTCATTTATTCTCTAAAGAAGGAATATCTCTTTAGATCAAAGTATGTCAAGCACCTATGCTTTAGAATTGTTCTCAACGTACTTTACAGTTTGGCTCTCTTTTGGATCAGAACCAGATAACCAGTTATCATACTGAGAGCCCACCAAAGTTCCCAGTATCTCACTGGTTTTCAAGTGTAATTCTTTTGAACTGTAGGGAACCTTGCATTTTCTCTTTCTAGTATGTGATAAGCAGCAAGTTCAAAAATAACCAAATGCTAGATCTCTTCCTCTTTACCTGCAACGCTATAAAGATAAGAAATGTACCCAAGATCATGAGTTTCCTTCTTTGTATCTACAGGCTGTCTCACAATTTGTAATAACCAAAAGAACATAATGGAGAGACACACGTGAGGGAGGAATAGGTAACTCTGAGTGCCTGATGCTTTCTGAGGTAGCCAGATCTGCCAAGATTTTTGGATAATATAAACTTTTCATTTGTCCCAGCAATATGGTACAATCCATAGTGTGATGCTCTCCAACACTGGAGACCACCTTTGGTATCCTGGGCACACCTTGAAGCACAGACACAAAATCCTGGCAGGCTGGAAGCCATGCGAGACACTATCAAGGCTGCTCGTTTATCTCTTTCTCAAAATAAATAAATAAATAAACTTTAAAAAAATAGAAAAAACTTTGTATTTGTGAACTTCAGATCATTTTCCATATGATCACTGGTAATCTGGTGAAGGTGGTGAATTTTTCTTAAGGTTTCGTTGCCCTCATAGTGAAAAAAGAAAACAAAATCTTTGTTGATTCTGCTTTCAGAGATGTCCTGCATTTCAGGCCTGATGTCCAGTAATGTCTTCTTCTTTTCCTCCTCTTTCTTATTTTACTTCTTTTTCTTAAGATGGACTACTTTAAGAACAATTTTATAGACACCATTGTAATTGTTGAATCCTAGATATTTTTGGAGGCTTACGTCTTATCCTACTCTCTATTAAGTTTTAATCATACCTTTTATTTACCTAAGTCTAAGCTTAATCAATTTTTTTATTTACCAATAGCTTATTTCCGTATTGTTATATTCACTTCATTTCATTTGTAACTAATCTTTTTCATGCTCTTTCACATTTCAAATGTATAATCTGATACAATAAATACTAAGGCAATTATTCCTGAGATAATCCAAATGTTCTCGTTAGTGGTTCAAAAGATTTCTTGAAATAAATAACAGAAGTACTTTTTCCCAGATTCCTTTCAGGTTTTAATTAGCATTTTTCTTTATAAATTAATGACAGTCCTTTAATTTCCCTGTCTTTGCTAATATCTATTCTGACTCTTAATGCAAGTTTGACAAAATACCCGTTAGTAGAACGATTTTTCACCTTCTTAATATTTCTTAAGAATTTAATTCTTTGTACTGTTCTTTGAATCTGTGGCGGATTCCCTGAACAACTTTTCTTTGTTCAAACTAAAACTGCTCTTTGATGTGGAACTCTCATAACAATGGTAGCATTTCAGTTTTGTAGTTGTGACTCACTTGTCATGAATTATTCCCATTTCTTCCACAAATAGGATGTTTTTTTTAAAATTAACTACAACCTTTATAAGCATATGAAGCAGGTTGAAGGCTTAAATTCAAATTAGATGATCTAAAGAAAGCCCTTAGTATAATTTCTGGTTCTTGGCAAAGCCTAATGAATTCTACTTATTTTTTGTCTATATACTCAAATCTTTCTTTGGATGTTCATGAACATTTTCATACATTTTAAAAAATACATGTATGCAAGTGAAGAAAGGATGTATTATTATAAAGTATTTTTGCCTTTTTTCATTATATCCAACCTGTACTCATCTGGTGCCTTTTGTTCACATGGAAGACACTGCTAAAGATACCAAAAGATGAACTGTATATTGTACATATTTATACACTAATATATAAGGTGCGTGTGCGTAGGTGTATATGACACTAGTTCCAATGAAACAGTCGCCTGTAGACAGGAAAAGACAATACTTTTTCTTTTAATTTTATTTTCTTTTATACATTCAATCACATTATTATTTGGCTTACAAGATGGATATTTCAACAGGTGAACATTTCTCCTTAGTCCAGTTGATAAAACTACAAAATATCTTCAACCACATTTCTTTGTGCCATTAATGCTTTGCCTCCCTATTTTTCTTCTAACTAAAGACAATATTTCATCAGAATATTGAGCATACGGAGCATCAGACTGAAGTTCTTAGATACCTAATAGGGAAA
>NW_006159561.1:2196886-2319775 GCF_000334495.1 Tupaia belangeri chinensis | reverse complement strand
GTACTTGAGAAGAGCTTTAAATAGTAAATAAAACTGAAATCTTTATAGATGGAAAGGGGCAATTCAGATAAAAGACATTATATGAGCACAAAAGGAGGCAAAGATTAGAATTTTTAAGATGTATATTAAAAATAGCATTTCAGGATTTTTCTTGGCAGAAGTCTATGGTTTATGGGGGAAAAGTGAGAAGGACATTTGCAGAATCAACGGTGATTTTGTCATGGAGATCCAGACATTTACTCTAATTCTGTTTGAAACCATTAAATGTGGAAGTGTTATTCTTTCAATCACTAATGTCCGTTGGTTATTTACCAGTGACTGAGCTGACTTAGGCAAACAACAGTGATTAATGTGGGTATGATCCCTGCCCTTACACAGTTCAAATTTACTTGTGGAGACAAAGAACAGGTGAATAGTAATTATAATTTTAACGACTGCTATAAACTAAGATTATAATACTGAAATACCATATATTTAGAGGTTATTTATATGATAGATGGGAAATATAAGATATGGAAAGACTTCTTCATAAAGGTGACATTTAAACTTAAATCCAGGTATACAAAGGAGTCATCCATGTGAATTTTGATTATACAACATTTCGGCCGAAAAGAAAAGCATGAGCAAATGCTAGAGTTGTCTTTGTTGTAGACTGTAAAAGAATTCACACACTCAGAGAGAAAAGGATAGAAAAATATCCATATTCCAAAAGAGAAAAGGAACCATTTTCTCAGATTCAGAAAGTTACATCAGGCCCAGAAGGATAGGGGCTGGAGCTTTTATTGGGTTATAAAGTCCAGGTATTTATGGTTGTTTAATTAGGGAGATTTGGGGACAAAATGCCTGTGGGTCTCTTACAATCTCTGAATTATTTCATCAATATCTCTAGCTGTCACACTGACCACTTTGAGCTGCCTTATATCTGAAGATTTGTTGATGTTTCATTGTCCACAGAAAAGGGTCTCAATCGGCCACATCTGAAGGCAAAAACAGAAAAACAAAACATCATCTACAGTGAGGTCAAGGAGGGGCCAGGTGGGAAGAAAAGGGAGGAGGACCAAGAATAGCTGAAACACCTGAGAGTTTAAAAGGAGACTTCCCAATTAAAATATTTAAAGTGCCAGTAAGACACCGAATCAACCTTGTGCCAGAGACACTGAGGCTCTGAGGTAACCTTTTCTAATCCCAAATGGCTGTTTCCACCATCTGAGTTCTGGACTTGTGACCTGAACAACATGCTAGGTACGTGTGCGTGCATGCCCAAAATCCTTAGAGAGATGGAGAAGGAAATGCGGTGTGGCCCTCCCCGCAGGGTATGTGTTGTGTGTTGGGAGGGGGATGATTTCTCATTTTCTTTCTGTCTCTCTGGCTAGCAGATATGCCTTATAGCAAAAATAAACCAGTCTATAGGGATTTTTTTTTTTTTTTCATGAAAAGAGACCTCTTTGTGTTTAGTTGACTCTTTTAGATAGTCATAAAATTCAAAGTTCTAACGCTACTACATTTCTCATTACAAAAGTCCTCCTCTTATCAATTCTTCTCAAGGTGGCTTCTGGAAAACCATGTGTGTTCTCATAGTGTGCTTGCCAAATAAAGGTGCTCACTATTTGCAGTGAATGAGCCTTCCTTCCATCTTCTTTCTGGGAACTCTGTTGGTCTTTAGTGCCAACGGATTTGCTTGAGATACTGGGTTTATTTTCTGTCAGCATTATAGCGGTTCCTAGTCTCCCTCATTGACTTTGTCCCATCTCATTACTTTCCAATGCCATTAAATTTCTAGTTTCAGCCTTACCTTCCACCTGGGAGGGTAAGATTGTCTTACCTCGAAGACTGTCTACTGTGCAAACTCTGTCGGAGGGTTACATTTTATTGCCCATGGTGATTCTATGGCAGAGTCAATGAATTCCAGCTCAGATCGCTCTCCATGAGAGCAGGCTGAGATCATTGCATTCCTTACTGGCCAAATGCAGGTGTTACTGTCAGCACCCCCTGCTCAGCACCCCACGCCACCATCTTCCTCTACAGCAACAGCCCTCTGAGATGTTCCAATCCAAGAATCTGTAAGGTGCAATGAACGATTTCCTCTGGCTTCCCTCCTCACCTGCCTTTAGTTTCTATCATCCCTGGCTTCTCTTCCCTAGTGTATCATCCCGTAGAGAAGTTGCAAGGTCCTTAGAACTGACCTCTTAATATTTTAATATTTTCCTTGCCTACCCTTGCTCTTTTTGTGCAACATCCTGTCCAATGGAAGCTTTCTGATTCCTTTTCACTTCTGGTGAAAATTCTTATTTTGTATTGCTACGTGCATATTGTATCAGCATCTTCATTTCCCCTGAGGCATCAAAATCCTTGATTATGAAGCTCCTGAGCTATAAGATTTAAAGTGAACAAAGTTATTTTTATTTAATAGCTATAAAAATATTATGTATTGAGGCCATCAGATGGCATAGGGGTTACATTGCTGGACTCTCACATGGCCAACTACAGTTCAAGTCCTGGAACTGGTGGCTTGAAAATCATGCTAAGCACAAGTGCGTGTGTGCCCAGAATCCCAGGAGAAGAATAAAGGAGAATGAACTAGTCCAGGTATTTATGGTTGTTTAATTAGGGAGATTTGGGGACAAAATGCCTGTGGGTCTCTTACAATCTCTGAATTATTTCATCAATATCTCTAGCTGTCACACTGACCACTTTGAGCTGCCTTATATCTGAAGATTTGTTGATGTTTCATTGTCCACAGAAAAGGGTCTCAATCGGCCACATCTGAAGGCAAAAACAGAAAAACAAAACATCATCTACAGTGAGGTCAAGGAGGGGCCAGGTGGGAAGAAAAGGGAGGAGGACCAAGAATAGCTGAAACACCTGAGAGTTTAAAAGGAGACTTCCCAATTAAAATATTTAAAGTGCCAGTAAGACACCGAATCAACCTTGTGCCAGAGACACTGAGGCTCTGAGGTAACCTTTTCTAATCCCAAATGGCTGTTTCCACCATCTGAGTTCTGGACTTGTGACCTGAACAACATGCTAGGTACGTGTGCGTGCATGCCCAAAATCCTTAGAGAGATGGAGAAGGAAATGCGGTGTGGCCCTCCCCGCAGGGTATGTGTTGTGTGTTGGGAGGGGGATGATTTCTCATTTTCTTTCTGTCTCTCTGGCTAGCAGATATGCCTTATAGCAAAAATAAACCAGTCTATAGGGATTTTTTTTTTTTTTCATGAAAAGAGACCTCTTTGTGTTTAGTTGACTCTTTTAGATAGTCATAAAATTCAAAGTTCTAACGCTACTACATTTCTCATTACAAAAGTCCTCCTCTTATCAATTCTTCTCAAGGTGGCTTCTGGAAAACCATGTGTGTTCTCATAGTGTGCTTGCCAAATAAAGGTGCTCACTATTTGCAGTGAATGAGCCTTCCTTCCATCTTCTTTCTGGGAACTCTGTTGGTCTTTAGTGCCAACGGATTTGCTTGAGATACTGGGTTTATTTTCTGTCAGCATTATAGCGGTTCCTAGTCTCCCTCATTGACTTTGTCCCATCTCATTACTTTCCAATGCCATTAAATTTCTAGTTTCAGCCTTACCTTCCACCTGGGAGGGTAAGATTGTCTTACCTCGAAGACTGTCTACTGTGCAAACTCTGTCGGAGGGTTACATTTTATTGCCCATGGTGATTCTATGGCAGAGTCAATGAATTCCAGCTCAGATCGCTCTCCATGAGAGCAGGCTGAGATCATTGCATTCCTTACTGGCCAAATGCAGGTGTTACTGTCAGCACCCCCTGCTCAGCACCCCACGCCACCATCTTCCTCTACAGCAACAGCCCTCTGAGATGTTCCAATCCAAGAATCTGTAAGGTGCAATGAACGATTTCCTCTGGCTTCCCTCCTCACCTGCCTTTAGTTTCTATCATCCCTGGCTTCTCTTCCCTAGTGTATCATCCCGTAGAGAAGTTGCAAGGTCCTTAGAACTGACCTCTTAATATTTTAATATTTTCCTTGCCTACCCTTGCTCTTTTTGTGCAACATCCTGTCCAATGGAAGCTTTCTGATTCCTTTTCACTTCTGGTGAAAATTCTTATTTTGTATTGCTACGTGCATATTGTATCAGCATCTTCATTTCCCCTGAGGCATCAAAATCCTTGATTATGAAGCTCCTGAGCTATAAGATTTAAAGTGAACAAAGTTATTTTTATTTAATAGCTATAAAAATATTATGTATTGAGGCCATCAGATGGCATAGGGGTTACATTGCTGGACTCTCACATGGCCAACTACAGTTCAAGTCCTGGAACTGGTGGCTTGAAAATCATGCTAAGCACAAGTGCGTGTGTGCCCAGAATCCCAGGAGAAGAATAAAGGAGAATGAACTGTGGTGTGGTCATCCCCCTGGGGTGATTTCTCACTTCCCCTCTCACTATCTCTGTCTCTCTCTCACCAGTGAGCTCATGTACCCTAAGGCAAAAAAACTCTTAAAAAACTAAAGTATTATATATCACTTTATATGTATGTGTATGCATTAAAAAATCAATCTAAATATTATGCAGATGGTACAAAGTGGCAAAAAAAAATGAATAAAGAAAGCTGCCAGAAATGTGTGGTGAGAGGACGAAACTGACATGGGTATGTTTGATATGTGTTTTGGAGGTAGAAATAATTATGCCCACAGATAGATTGGACAGGGGTGATTTCTGGTGAATGGTCTAAGTTGATAGTAACATTTTTGGTGACACAGTAAACTGGCAAGAGAAACAGGTTTGAGGATTCATACAAAAGAAAAAAGTATAATTTTTAAAGCACCCCATGTGTTATCCAAGAAGAGACTTCAAAATGTGGTTGAATGCCTGAATCTGAAACACATAAGAAGGGTCTGGACTAGAGGCATAAATTTAAAAATTGTCACCGTAAGGATGGCATCTAAAATTACAAGAAAGTATAAAACAGACTTGAACCTAGAAAAGAACCCTGAGAGAGAACAGCTAGAGAAGGAACAACTATATGAACAATCTTTAAAAGGTAATAACAGAAAAAAATATATAGGCATTTCCTCTGACAAGAAAATAATCAGAAAAAGACATTGATATGGCACAGAAAGAGGGAGAAGTGCTGGAGAAGGAGTGGTCAGCTACATAAAAAGGTCAGTAAGATACTGGGCATGACAAATATTTAAGTCAATATTTCAGACTCTAGTTTACAGAACTGTGGAAGAATAAAGTTCTATTGCCTTTTGTTTTTTTAAGAGGTTTTTGCCTTAGGGCGCATGTGCTTATCAGGGGTAGAGAGAGAGAGACAGAAAGGCAGAGTAAAAGGAGAAGTGAGAAACATCTCCCCAGAGAGAGCCACCCTGCAACCCCTTCTCTTCCATTCTCTCCCTGGGATTTTGAGTATACACACGCACCCAGTTTAATTTTGAATCACCAGGTCTAGGACTCAAACCACGCTCAGCCATGTGGGAGCCCAGTGATGTAACCATGTTGCCATCTGCTGGCCCCCAAGTTCTGTTGCTTTTAAGACATTCAATTTGTCATAGCAGCAGCAAGAAAGCAATACACCAGGACATAGTAAAGTTTAATTTACACAGGACCTTGAAGTCTAAAAGATAATGCAAGATGGCACAAAGCCAAGTGTAAAAAGGCTAGAGACAGTATTTTGGTGAATATCAAGGTGTGAAGTCATGAGTTTTAATGTTATTGCACATACAAGTTGGGTCCAAGGATTTAAAGTGATGGGCAGTAAATGAGAGTCCTTGACTATTGTCTAGATCGGCTCACAACTGTCATGGGATTTTATGGGCCTTGCAGGATTGGCAAATAGAAAGATGAACCTGGAATGATGGGGATCCTAGTAAGAAGAATTAACCTCACAGTTACCAGGTACTAGGCTTTGGGTCAATCACCTATTTCTCAAGTCTGAGTTTGTCTTATTTTGCTTGATTCATGTCTGTAACACAAAGGTAGTAATACTGGTTTGCCATCCTCACAGATTTATTCTGTAGATCCAACCAGGTATCATACATAAAAGCATGTTGTATGTTATAAAGTGCAATGTTCCATGCAGCTTACAAAGTTATAATGTTATGTATATAAGGAAACTTCAAGGTTGGTGGGGAAAAATGGAATTGACATATGAGTTAATACTGACCCGAAAAAATTGAAATCATGAATAGTTTCTTCATAATACACATTTCATAAGCGTATTAAAGACTGACCATACTTGTACTAAGGAAACTGTGACCTACTTACCCTTTAAGACCTAAAATATAAGTTGGGAGAGGATTCTGTAGAAAATTCTACCATTAATTTCACATCTGGTGAAAGTTCAAGGTCCTCCCCGAGGACTGAACTCTGGTAGTTCTTTCTTTGTTCTAAAACTCCTTCCTAGGGAACCTGGGAAGAGTGATACCTACAGTGCCGCTGTCAGTCTTACTAAATAGGTCATATTGCCCCAGTAATTGTGATTTCCTTGTATTCTGACTCTGGCATAACGTCACATGATAATTACTAAATTCCTTTATTTATATTAAGGTTAAGCTTAAACTTTCCTTCCTGCTGCCTCACAGTTTTACACGTCTACATGTTATCAACCTTACTAAAGAGGTCACCTTGCCTCCGTGTGGCTTCTACCCTGACTCTGGCATAACATCACATGATGATTAGTAAACTCTTTTATCTATGTTAAGGTTGAGCTTAAACTTCCCTTTCTGCTGACTCCAAGTTTTAAACAAAGCCTTGTTCTTTTAACCAATAGCAAGCTAAAGAATCTCTGAATCTACCCATGATATGCAAGTTCCCAATGGATAACCTCCTTCTCTATTCATTGATTTACAACTTAGATTGTAACTTCTGCTTTCCTGAAATATGTAAAAGGTCTGCTGTGACCCTGCTGTAGAAGAAGCACTTCCTCAAGGCTTCTTGAGATTATTTTTTCCCCTGAATACTGTCATTAATATTGGCTTACAATAAACCTCCTTTAGTATTTTATAGAGTTCGTTTTCTTCATCAATATCCCTAAGATTTCTAGCCAAAAGGGTGGAAAGGGAAATGTTATCTGAGAGTCTTATTTCTGTCAGATAACTCATTAACTCAACCATTTCCTCATTAAAAGCAAATAACAAATAGAAGCTTGGGTAATAAACTTTACTCAAGATTGGGCTGAAGGTAAGAAGGAAAGAAGGGACCCACGAGAGGTTTACTTTTTTTACAGCAATGCAAATCTTCCTATTTTAAAATGTCCTTGTGTCCTTTTATTAGAAAACTCTACAGACCCTGAAACCATGTAGTCCCTGCCCTTATGTAATCTTTGAGACTTTCTTCTGTGTTGCTTCCCTTCCTTACATGTCTGTTCTGTTCTAACCCTTATAGGAATATCCAAAAAATATACATTCCTGTCATTCTTTCCCTTAGGGAAGCATCACTGTTTTTGCTGTTGTTCATCCTATTGCTGACACACAGAGCATTAGGCTCTCCCATCCTAATCCCAGCAGCTAAGTTTCTCTCTCCCCAAAGACCATTTCCTCTCTAGCAAGGATTCTGTTGTGGGGGCCAGGAGGTGTCATAGTGGTTAAGGCACTGGACTCCCACGTGGTCTACTATGGTTCATATCCTGGATGCAGTGACTTGAAACACGCCAGGCATGTGTGCATGTGTGCCCGATATCCCAAGAGGCAAATGGAGGAGAAGGGATTGCTACATGCCCAACCCCCTGGTGTGTGATTTCTCACTTTTTGTCTCTCTGTCTCTTCAGCAAGCCTGCATGTGCCCTAAAGCAAAAAACTCTCTTAAAAGAAAACTGTCACAGGGTGGGAACCAGCAGTTAGCGTAATGGCTATGTCGCTGGACTCCCATGTAGTCGACCACGGTTCGTGTCCTGGACCCGGTAGCTTAAAACTCATGCCGGGCACGTGTGCGTGCATGCCCAAGATCCCGAGAGGAGAACGGAGGAGAAGGGATTGTGGCGTGACCATGCCCCCTGGGGGGTGATTTCTTGCTTTCTGTCTCTATGTCTCTTTCTGTCTGTCTGGCGAGCGCACGCGCCCTACAGTGAAAATCTCTCCAAAAAAAAAAAAAGAAAACTGTCACAGGGGGACTAGTAGATGGCATAGCAGTTACATTGCTTGACTGCCACATGGCCAATTACGGTTCAAGTTGTGAACACAATGACTTCAAATTCATGCTAAGTGTGTGTGTGTGTGTGTGTGTGTGTGTGTGTGTGTGTGCCCAAGATCCCTAGAGAATAGAGTGTGGCATAGCCATCCTCCTTGTGGGGTGATTCCTCACTTTTTCTCTCACTGTCTTTGTTTCTTTTTCTCTCTTGTGAAAACCTATAAAAGAATCAAAAAACAAAACCTATCACAGGACTAGCAGATGGCATAGCAATTACATTGCTGGACTCCCACACTGCCGACCACAGTTTGAGCTCCAAACCTGGTGGCTTGAAGATCACACTAGGCACATGTGTGCACTTGCCCAGGATCCTGGGAGGAGAATGGAGGAGAAGGGATTACAACTATGGCCATCTTCTCTAGAGGGTGATTTTTCATTTTCCCTCTGTCTGTGTCTCTCCAGTGACTGCATGCACTCTAAAGCAAAAATATCTAAAAAGTAATAATAATAAAATAATAACCTATCACAGAGGGGCCAGCAGGTAGCATAGTGGTTAAGGCCCTGGAGTCCCACATGGTCAACCCTGGTTTGAGTCCCAGACACAACAGCTTGAAGTTCATGTTGGACACATGTGCATGTTTGCCCAAAATCCTGAGAGGAGAATAAAAGAGAAGGGATTGTGGTATAGCCAGCCCCACGGGGGAAGGGGGGTGATTTCTCACTTTTGGTCTCTCTGTCTCTCCATTTGCCCTTCAAAAAAAACCTGTCACAATCATATAGTGGAAAGTTTTCCTTATCATGGTAAAAGTACTTTGATTGCTAAGGGTCTGTTCTCCAAACCTGTACATTCAGACTAATTATTCTATTAACTGTAAATTAATATAATCTTTATTATTAAATAGATATTTTTTCTTGGGCCAGCCCCATGACCTAGTGGTTAAGGGACCTGGGTCCTTCATGACCAATTATATTGAATTATAGACAATGTCATGATGCATTTTTGCATAGAAAAATAAGTCATGACTTTCTTTACAACCTAATAATACAAATCCCCGTTCTAGAGGCTTGAAAAACACACTGAGTGCTTTGTGTGTGTGTATGTGTGCATGTGTGCCCAAAATTTCAACAGAATGGAGAAATGGAGGAAAACGGATTACAGCATGACACATTCCTCTGGGAATGCTTTCTCATTCTCTCTGTCTCTTTTAGGAGAGTACACCACCATCTGGTAATTTAAAAACTAAAAAAATTTTCAAAAAATTAATAAAACTCATCAAGACCAACATCATTCAAAATAAAAGTGATACTTTCTCTTATATTCTTGGTCACATGCTCTAAATCACTGTAGGGGTAGGGAAGGTGGACCAGAGTCTTCTCATTGCCATCATTCCTTGTTGCTTTACATTTTTTTTTGAACAAGCCATTTTTTTGTAAAATTTACTAGATTCATGTTAAATTATAAAGGGAGCTTTTTGTAAATCAACATCGGAAAAATTTTGCTTCAGTTTCAAGAAGAAAATGTGTACTAAATTAAAATGAAATAGCTCGACTGCCTATTCGCAACTCTCTTTTAAAATTGGATATACTTTATCACTGAATAGTTCCCAAAATAAAACTGTATAACCATCTGGATTCTGTGGTTTCTTGCTGATATTCCTTGTAGATAAATGACTTCTTAATGACTTCTTTGATCCCAAAGGATGTATTAGACTCCAAAATTATGTGTTTAGATAACAACTCAGAGAAGAGCCAATTTGATTTCTGCAGCTTCTTTACCTATAATTGTATTTCAAAATGTTAAGTATATCAGAGTATTTTTCCAAGAAGTTTTTACTCCTGAGAAAAATCACTCAATAGTATAATTCATTATTACTATCATATACGTAAATAGCATTATATATTTACTGTTCTCTTTTATCGTTGTATTGTTCTTTTTGAAAAAAATTAGTAACCCAAACCACTTCTTGCTCTTCAACTCTATCTTGCACCTATAATGGCACAGCAGACACTAAGAGGATATTCATTTTTACATATCGAGAAAGGCTCGAAAACATGTTTTTTCAAATCTGGCTATGAATTCACATTTATAATAAAAACTGTGTTCTGGAAAAATCTCAAGATTTTTATGTAAGAGAACATCTTATGTTAACCCTTTCTAAAATATCTTTGGGTATAGATATTTAATTAAACATAGATGAATTTTACTTAAAGAATAAAATAGCTAGGACTATGTGACTCTGAATATATGGATCTCTGGATATGTAGAATGCCCCAGTAGCATAACTTTCTTTCCTTTCTAGCTTATATTTTAATGTTAATACTAGATGAAGTAGTGAATTAGGGCGACCATTTCAGATAATTATTCTGAACATGGTTGAACAGAATAGTCATTCCATACTTTTTGAGCATCTTTCATATTGTCTCCTTCTGATATTGACAAATACTGTCTCTCAGTGCATAATTATGCAAAAATAATTTTATCCAAAAGACTAAAGTAAGAAAATGGAAAAATAAACCTTAATCTTCCTCTTATTGCCAAATGGTACATACACTCACCAGAAAAAGAGAGAGAGAGAAGTCAACACCCAATGAGATATGACCATGCCTTAATCCTCTTTCCTCTATTCCTTCCTCTCATCAGGATTTTGTACATGCACGTATATGTGACTAGTATGTTGTGTTTTGTTTATTTGTTTTAAATAATTATTTATTTACTATTATTTATCATCATCATCATTATTATTTTAACTTGCTATATAGCACACCTACCCACCAGAGAGAAACAAAAAGAGAGAGAAAGTGAAAAAGCAAGGTGCCAGGCCTGGGCCTTGAATCATGGTTGTCCATGTGAGAGTCCAGTGCCTTAACCACCCCACCACTTGCTGTCCTCCTAGCCCCCTGGTTTATTTTTTTAAGTCACTAGTGCTAGGACTCAAACCATCATCAACCATGTGAGATCCACTTTCCTTAGCCACTGTGTGACAGGGCCAGGCTATAAATAAACCTTAATGTTTAAATGTGAAATTGAAGGAGAAATGAAAAGTAATAAAACGTAAGTTACATTGAACTCTTATAGACCTACATTGTAGACTGTCCCTAATTTACTTTTTTATTAAGAGAAATTTTTGTTATAGGGTACCACGTGCTCACTGGCGAGACAAAGAGACAGCAAGAAATCTCCCCCTGGGGGGATGGTCAGGATGCAATCCCCTCTCCTTCATTCTCCTCTCAGGATCTTGAGAACATGCACACATGTGCCTGGAGTAGTTTCAAGGCGCTGAGTCCAGGACTCAAACTGCAGTCAACTGCATGGGGGACCAGTGACATAACTTATGACATCTGCTGACCCCAAATGTCTATAACATTTTTAAAGTTTTTTCATTTTTGTGAGAGAGAAAAAAAGAAGGCAGCTATAACTGGGTCTCACACTGCAGTCCTTTCCTATCCACCCTAGCCAGTCAGGATCACAGCATGTGCATGTGCCTGGCAAGTACAGGTGAACCAAGAACCCAAACCTTGCCTTCCATGTGGCTTCCAGCTTTGCAGAACACTGCACTGCCACTGTGCCATGCTGGCTGGGCCTAGAATGTTCAAATATTTTATTTGAATTTAATGCTCTAATAGCCTAGTGGGATCTCTTTCTGTTTCTAGGGATCAGAACTAAACTTAAGCAATGATGGGAAATTTGCTGATTCACATAATCCCACTTCATTAACATGAGAGTGCACATACAAACCAGGGACACTGGTATGAAAACTGTTCCTCAGATCAACCGTCTTGACAACAATGGAATATGCTCACAGCATGCACAAGCTCTGCACCAGTTCCAGTTAATGAAATTCCTGGAGACAGAATTATCTTGGGCCACGTGTCCTTACATGGATCAAGCACTGGTGGATGGAGTAGTGGTTAGCCCAGTTGCCACCTGATTACATCTGTCCCTGGGGAGGAGTTCCTGTGCCAAAACCACACAGTTGGAGTCAGGTCAGGTGTGGGGAATGGAAGAAGGTGAAATTAGGAGGATGGGTGAAGAAAGAGTGAAGTTCCTGCCCTATAGGATGTTCTTTCTAGAAAAAAGTGTTCTGTAAGAAAGCGTTCTGGAACAGACAAAAATCATGTGGTGATACTTCACCACTCCATGTCTTAACATCTAATGTGTATCATAAAAATATAAAATATATATTGTGATGGGAACCAGCAGTTAGCGTAATGGCTATGTCGCTGGACTCCCACGTAGTCGACCGCGGTTCACGTCCTGGACCCGGTGGCTTAAAACTCACGCCGGGCGTGTGTGCGTGCGTGCCCAAGATCCCGAGAGGAGAATGGAGGAGAAGGGATTGTGGCGTGACCATCCCCCCGGGGGGTGATTTCTCGCTTTCTGTCTCTATGTCTCTCTCTGTCTGTCTGGCGAGCGCACACGCCCTACAGTGAAAATCTCTCCAAAAAAAAAAAAATATATATATATGTATATATATAAAATATATATTGTGAAAATGAATGCAAAAAATTATTTTAAGGTCAATAATTTTTTACCATTGTATGTATGAAAGAGAGAGAGATGCACACCCTCAAAGGGGTCTTTTATTTTCAAGATGTCTTTTCATTACTCATAAGAGTGCATGCATGTGCAAGAGAGAAAGATGAGCACCCTCCACAGAGTCTGGTCATGCCTTGCTCTCCTTCCTCTAATCCTCCAGCCCGTCACTTCTTGGGCACTTGCACACATACCGTCTGGGGATTGGAACCAAAGTCACTAGACTCTTGAATGATGTCTTACCCCTGTATTAGAGCGTGCCCCAACAATGAGATCATGAATCCAAAATCCACCTCCAGCCCCAGATCATGGTTATCATGTGACATGCCCAGTATTCTCAAGGAGGTCTCAGGACATGAACACAGAACCTTCTGTGTCAGTCTCACAGAGCATCATGCTTTACTGTCCAGTCCCCTAGAAAGATTATTTTAAAATATATTTAAATGCATAGAACCAAATGTGTAATATAAAATACATATTAAAATTTATTTAGACTTATTTTCTGTATCATCAAAACAAATATTTAAAGGAATTTATCCTGAATAGTCCTTTTGTTTTTAATCTCAACATTTTCTAATCTTTGCATATAGGCCACTACCAAGAGTAACCTCCCCATTCAGACCCTATGAGCAATTTCACATGTTAGCATCCCTTTGGGAGTTCACTGAGGAAGTATTTGTTGATTATCTATTTGTTTTGGGAATGCTTGCTTACAGGAGACAGACACTGTCCTGAATTCATGGAATTTCTATTTACTGGGTTTAGGCTCAGACTTACAAAGTCAAACAAGGCTTTGCAGAAAGCATTATTTCTAAGCTGAAACTCAAAAGATGAGTCCTGTGTTAAACATAGCATTTCTCAAATGCACACATGACAGGAAATACTGAAGCTTGCTAATATTTGCCAACTTGGCAAATTTTCAAGGCCATGTTTAGATGTGGTTTAATAAGAAAGCATCGCAACACCTATGGGATAATATTGTTTATATACTCTAAATCCATTAAATAGATTTTCCTAAAAGGTGGGTACTTGAGAAATGTCTATCCATCCACTTAAGAAGCAGTTGCTAATCCGCTAACATGAGCTTCATCTATGACATTGATAAGCTTCGTTTATCTCAACAGGTTTTTTTCCTACTTCAGAATGCTTTTTGGTTGAAGACAGAAATATTACAAACTTTTTTTTTAGAGAGATTTTTCTATAGGGTGCATGTGCTCGCTAGAGACAGAGAGATGAAAAGCAGGAAATCATCCCCCCTCGCCTCCGGGGGGGGATGAACACACCGCAATCCATTCTCTGTTCTTCTCTTGGAATTTTGGGCACAGATGCACATGTGCCCTGTGTGAGTTTCAAGCCACCAGGTTCAGGACTCAAATTGCAGTTGGTCATGTGGAAGTCTAGCAATGTAATTATTATGCCATTTGCTGGCCCCAGAAATATTATGAACTTTAATGACAACTCATCCATTCTCTTAAATATTTTTTGAGCAGATGCCTTGGGTGAGCCAACATGTCAGGCAGGCAATAAGGTTACTACTGTAATCTTAGAAATAATGGTAATATTAGCTATAGGGTATCGGGACCCATAAATCTGAGTTCAAAATGACTCATTCAGTACCTTGAGCAAGTCATTGATTTACCTCTCTTCTCTACAAAGTTCAACCAAGAGCCCCTGCTAATGTCATGGATTTATTGCATGAGTTTTTAAAAAACTAAATTAAAAATTATTCCTAAGCTGTAAAATGGCAGGCACATTGTTGGTGTGTTTTTACACTAATACCACTTTCTATTTCTGAAGTATTGACTATTTCTTTCTATCCTTCTGTGTGATGCTTATAGTTAGAAAAATGCCTCTGTGCAAGCAAAAAAAAGCAATTAAAGCTGCCTCAGCCTTCCTCACAGTAGCTGACTCATTCCAATGGGCCAGTTTATCAGTCCCTCTGAGCCTATCACACAAGAAACCTGCATTGAGGGATTTGCATAGGCACCTGTGCTCTGGCCTTGAGCTTTCTGTGAAGTGGCCATGTGCCAAATTACTGGGGCAGAATTTCTCCGTGAGATCATGCAGAAGATGTGGTGAGGGAGAGGGCTCAGCCAGTCCCAGGAAGCAGAGCAAGAACCCCAGAGCTCTATTCAATCTCCTGTTAACTTTGCTGCCATGCCTCTACTTGACCTTTCCTTGGCTGTGTCTCCTGGCTGTCCCCTCAGTTGCAGGACAGCTACCCAATAACTCTGAGAACAGTTGCACTGCAGTTGGAAATAATCAGAAATCTGCTGGGTACCAGTCCAAGTGGCCATTCACAAGTGGTAATAAAACACATTTGAACCCAATGAACTACTGTGCTTTTAGCAACCCCATGGCTATTATTAAATAGGACTTTTCTGAGTAACTACATTCAAGTTATTGCTCTTCATTGGTCATTGTAATTAGCAATTTGGGAATCCAAATATGTTCTTCCTGTGAGAATTGACACTTCCACCTTTGAAAAAAAAAAACAAAAACACTTCGATTATGAAATTGGTATGTGCATGACATGGTGTCTTCAATTCTGGGTGATACATCTTCAAAACTTGTATTGATTTTTCCAAGAGTACTAATGGATTTCTGGAAGGTTGGATATCTTTTTTTTTTTCCCCTCTCTCTCTCACTTATTTTAAGCCAGCTTTGATGAGGTAAATCACTCTACAGGGTTGAATAGGGTTCTAAATCCTATGTCTTCTAAAATTCATACCTCACATCTCAGAACAGGATCTGATCTGGAAAAAGGGACTTTGCAGGGATAATCAAGTTAAAATGAAGAGTGCCTTTAGAGGCCAAAGGGTGGCATAACAGTGACATAATGCTTTACAGTGCTGGACCAACATACATTGGTACTAGGTCCGTGACGTAAGGTCTCCCTGGACATGTCAAGCAGGTGAAGCAGGTGTGTGTGCTGTGATCTGGGCTGGCTAGGCTGGGGGTGGATTGTGAAGTGAAGACCCTGTTGGGATGCCCCTTTAGTGTCTGTCTCTCTGACGAATGAAAGAAATAAACTGTTAAAAAGTACAAAATTCAGACAGAGAGACATACAGATGAAAAGGCTGTGTGAGGACACAGGCAGATTAGCATTGTACCACCGTGGACTAAGGAACACCAGCAGCCAGGGAGAGCAAGGACCGTCCTTCCCTAGAGCCTTCGGAGGAAGCAGGGTCTTGCTGACACCTTGATTTCAACCTTCTGCCCACAGAATTGTGAGGGGATACATTTCTATTGCTTTAAACTACTTGGTTTGTGGTTCTCTTGACGGCAGCCCTAAGAAACTAATATTAGTGCATAAAATACAATGCATCCATTTTAAGTGTACAGTCCAATGAATTTGAGTAAATATATATATATATATACACACACACACATCATGTAACCACCACTGCAATCTACATATAAAATATTTGTAGCACCAAAAAATTCTCCTAGTCAGAATCTGACTCCTGACACACACACACACACACACACACGCACGCATGCACACAGTCATGCAACTTCTAGCTGCATTCTCTCTTTAGGTGTGTCCTAGAATTTTGTGTATTTCGTGAGATTACATAGTGTGTACTTACTTCCGTCAGCATCCTTCGTTTGGCATAATGATGTTGTGATCATGTTGATCAGCGGCCTCTTCCTTTCTGTTGCTGAGCAGTATTACATGTGAGTTATCATGGGGTCTTATTGTGATATATAGACATACCAAAACTTGCTTATCTGTTCACCTGCTAATGGACTTTCGGGTTCTTCCTAGTATGAGCTTTTACAAATAAAGCTTCTGTAAATATTTAAAGACAAGCTTTTGTACACACATATGTTTTCACTTTTCTTAAGAAATAGATACCTAGAAACAGAGGATCATATGGGTCATTTGCTAAATAATAGTCTATCCTTATAAGAATCCGACAAACTGTTTTTCAAAATGACTGTACTGTTTCATGGTCTCGTCAGCAGTGTATGAGGGTTCTTATTATTCCATATCCTCTCCATTTTTATTATTATTATTTTTTTATTTTCTTGCTATAGGGTGTATGTGCTCGCTAGAGAGAGACAGAGAGGCAGTGACAGGGAAAGTGAGAAATTAACACACCCCCTCCCAAGGGAGATGGCCATGCCACAACCCCTTCTCCTCCATTCTTCTCCTGGGATTTTGGGCACCCACACACAAGCTCCCAGTGGGATTTTCAGGTGACTAGATTTGATACTTGAACCATGGTCCACCATGTGGGAGTCCAGGGTGTAACCACCATGCCACCTACTGGTCCCCCCTTGCTATTGTTTCATATTGTCCATCTTTAATTTTAGTCATTCTAGAGGGTATGCAATGGTATTTCATTGCTTAGCAAGCTTATATCATTTATGTGAGATTTGCATATCTTCCTTTGTGAGATTCCTGATCAATTTTACCTGTTCATTTCATTGGGCTGTTTGTTTTCTTTTTATTGAGTTGTAAGAGTTCTTTATAACTTCTGGATACAGGAACTTTGTCAGATATATGCAGTGGGATCATCTCTCCCGGTGTCTGGCTTTGGATTTCTATTCCCTATTTGTCCGTTTAGAAGATGAAAGGTTTGTAACTTTGGCACATCTAATTTATCATTGCTCTTCATAACTGTACATGTGCTTTATGTCCTAAGAAAAATCTTCTACTCCAAAGCCATGATTTCCACTTACATTTTCTTTCAGAAGTTTTATAGTTTTGGCTTTTATGTTTAATTCTATGGTCCACTTGAAATTAATTTTATGTATGTTGTAAATTACGGTAAAGACTTACCTTTTTCCCATATAAATATCCAATTAATACCACATTTCTTAAAAAAAACAAAACCAAAAACGATGTACTTGTCTAATTGAATAACCTTGGTACTCTTGTTTTGTGTTTATTTTAAATTGCTACAGGGCACATGCAGTTGCCAGAGAGAGAGAAAGCCCTCCCCAGGAGGAATGACCACTCCACAAGCCCTGTTCCTTTACTCTCCTCTCGAGATTTTGGCACGTACACACACACATGCCAAGCATGTTTTTCAAGTTCCCAGGTCTGGGACTTGAACCATGCTTTCAGCCATGTGGGATCTAGTTACTTGGACCACCATGCCACCTGGCTTCCCAGTATCCATGTTAAAACATAATCCACCACATATATGTAGGCGATTTCTAGACTCTACTCTGTTTCAGGGATCAGAAGTTTTTTGTTTTTTCTTTTTGTTTTTTGTTTTGTTTTGTTTTTAAATTGATCTCAACAATAGACCTATAAAAATGACACTATTTTATTTGTATGCTAATCAATTCTTCACATGTTTAAAAATCACCTATGTTCAAGGTCTAAAACCAGATTTTATGAAGGATGCAAAATTGATTAAGATGAGATCAAAGGTCTCGAGGACTATAAACTTTTAGGACAGGGTCCAAAATCCATGCACTAAAACGATCATATCTTGGGACCAGCAGTTAGCGTAATGGCTATGTCGCTGGACTCCCATGTAGTCGACCGGTTCGCGTCCCGGACCCGGTGGCTTAAGACTCACGCCAGGTGCATGTACATGCGTGCCCAAGATCCCGAGAGGAGAATGAAGGAGAAGGGATTGCGGCCTGGCCATCCCCCCGGGGGGTGATTTCTCACTTTCTATCTCTCTGTCTTTCTCTGTCTGTCTGGCGAACGCACATACCCTATAGCAAAAACCTCTCCAAAAAAAAAACTAAAAAAAAATTTAAAAAAATAAAATGATCATATCTTGATAGTGGAATGTGAAAGTAGATTTAAAATCCCCTGAAATCTTATTCAGTTTCTGGTATTATGTGTGCCTTGTGTCTTTTCTTAGATTCTCGGAGATGTAGGGGGACCTGGCCCCTCAAGAAATAACTGTTTCTATAAATATATCTACCTGCAAAGAAAAAAAGAAAACGTTATCACCTCTCTTAAGATGCCTAATGGCAAGCACTAATAATAAAATTACAAATGGCAAAACCAGTTAACTCATGAGATTTCTTCTAAAAAAATCAGTTCACTGACTAGTAATTTTCTGTTGTTTATGGACTTTAATCAGAATGGCTCACACTCACAAACAGGTCATTTGATTTCATTTTTTGAAAAGGCAACTGAGTAGTTGAAAAGTTTTTAGTTAATGTACATAGTCATTTATCTTCTCTATGGTGCATGGCAGGTACTTTCTCTGAGTTAATCTTTCCCTGACATATTTCTGAAACATAAAAGGGAACCAGCCCAAACTCTCAAGTCAAAAACAAACCCACAATATGGGTACTTAATAGATGTTGAGAGAAAAATAGCAGTAACAAGTCGATGTTACTTACTTGGAAAGTGAAGTCGAGCTACTCAGCAACAGCAGTGGTTGGCAAAATGCATAGAAGCTACAGCCCAAGATAGCAATTTCTCTTATATGTCATTGTAGAGAAAATAAAAGCATGGCATTATTATAGACTAAACATCCCGTAGAACACATATGAATATAATAAACACCTAGATACTTGTGAAAGTATCTGCACACAATAAGAGTTTGGAAGGGAAAGGAAAATTTAATCCAGCATAGAAGAACAATGTAGAATTTTGTAGCCACTCTGTCTATGCTAATGTGACATTCAAGATCCTCTGGTTAAAATGCTTCTCTTCATGTTCTACAGAAGAGGCACTGTTTCAGTTTTCTGCCAATTTGTATTAGGTAGTACTATTAGCCTTGAGTTTTCCTACTGATTGAACTGGGTTACTGCTCTGCCTCAGTGTCCTAATATAATTTTCTTCTGTCTATAATATACAGAATTTATATAATTTTGGTGTGTAGCTGGACATTATTTAGGTTCCAAACCATGCCTTTGAAACTGAGATAGCCTTCTTGGACTAGGAATAGATCCTCGAAGATTATAAAAGAAATAGAAGGCTGGCTCCATTAGCACAATAGTTGAGAGAGCTAGATCCCCTATGACTGGCAGAGTTTGAATCCCAACTCTGGTGACTTGAAAAACATACTGGAAGTATGGGAACTTAGGCTCAAATCCTGACAGGATGGAGAAATGAAAGAGGGAAAAGACTGCAGTGTGACCATGTCCTATTGGAGAGTGTCCTATCTATTTTTCTTTCTCTTTCACTTGAGTGCCCTCTGGTGAGCACACATGCGTGCCTCTAGCAATTAAAAAGAAGAAGAAGAAGAAGAAAAGAAGAAGAAGAAGAAGATGAAGAAGAAGAAAAAGAAAGAAAGAAAGAAAGAAAGAAAGGAAGGAAGGAAGGAAGGAAGAAAATAGACTATTTCTCCTCTTAATAAATGTCACCTACTTTATGAGGATGCTTTCTCACTCCTCATCATTTCTCTAATAACATTTCTCTTTCTGCCTTGGTTCTTTTCTTCACCATATGATAGGAAGTGAACCTGGTTTTGTTTTGGTAGAGAGGTTTTTGCTATAGGGTGTGTGAGCTCACCAGAGAGACAGAAAGGGAGAAATCACCCCCTAGAGGGGATGTCCACACCACAATCCCTTCTTCTCCATTTTCCTCTCAGGATTTTGGACATGCACACATCCTGGAGTGAGTTTTAAGCTGCCAGGCTATGTAACCATTACACCATCTGCTGATTCCGTGAACTTGTTTTGAAGTGGTAAGAGGACAAAATTTGAAAACAAGTTTTGAAAATTTGAGTCATTTAAGAGTTATTAGGTACTAATCATGTTTTTCTTAAATGTTGATCCAGGGTTTAGAGATGGGTATAGGCAGTTACACTCTGCACCTTCCACCAGGTCCACTCTTGGATTCACAGGGTAATAATAACAACCCAAAATAATAGCCATGGAAGAGATTGTGAAGACATTACATGGCCTCATGACTCCAGAGGCTATTGGAATAATAAGTGCTGATGTCACGAAGCAAAATTGATCTAAGTATCTGTCCAATGATAATTTCCAAATGTAGCCCAACACTGTTTTTACCCAAAATATCTGAATAAGGTATTTGTGTGGAAAAATGAAAAACAAAAATCCAATACATATGACCTAAGCATATGCTATATATAGAGGAAACCTCACTGATTAGGAACACTTGAAAAGAATAACCATGATTAGTATGAACCAAAGCAGTTACATAATATTTTGAAAGAGTGCAGGCTAATGACTTTTAAGTAAACACAGAAACTTGAAGAAGGTTAACAAAGCATTGTCAAGCAGAATTCTTTGATGATTGTCCTTAATGAATGGATAATAAGTAGACCTCTTTCAAAGGAGCACAGCAATTATTTGTATGTTAATGGTACTTCTAAAGTGCTTTAAATCAGCCGGGCCTACAAAATAGGCTAAACATTTGCCCTACACTCTTAATTGTATAATTAATTTGCTTTGACATCATTTTATTTTTAAATATATGGCATAGAATAAAAGTAAGTTTTTTATTATTTAAGAGAAATCTATTTTGATTTTTTAAAAAAATCTTTGCTTTCATTTTCCCATGAGTGAGACAGAGTCATAGCACCCCAATAGGGTCCTGATGCTGCAGTCCACCCCCAGCCTCAGTCAGCCCCGATCATAGACACGCATAGGCCCAGGGTAATCAGAGAGGTCTTTAGATGCATATTGGCAACCTTCCAAATTGGAGGTGACTTACAGAGAGTCCTGCTTTGCCATTACGCCACTATCCAGCCCCATTAAATGAAATATTCCATAGAACACCCGATTGTTCCAAGTCTTGAAATAGAGTCAGAATTTAAGAGGCTCATGGTGATTCTGATTGTTCTTGGTACTTCCCTTATCGTATGAGGACAATGTCTTTAGATAGTTGTCTGCCTAGATAAGATAACTTAAGATTTTATGCTTTGGGAATTGCTATTCCCTTGAGATCTACATATTTTGCATTGTGTCCAATAACAAAGGAAGTTGAGAGATGAGCTTACAGAGAAGAATGTCCTCTGACATACCAGCTGTGCGATGCAAGGCCAAGTGCTGACTTCCTTATGCCTCAGTTTCTTATTCATAAAATGGGGAAACCCACACAGAGATGTTTGCAAATGATGAGAACAGATGAATTGTAATGTTCCTAATACAATGAGTGGCCAATAATAGACATTCAATAATAGCAGCTAACACTCTTCGGGAATTGTTGGTTTTGTGAGTGTATTATGGAATGAAAAAAAGGTGAGGAAAAAGAACTAAAAAGAAATTAAATGCCACATCCAGCCCTAGGGAAGCACTGAACACTTACAATGTAGAGGACAGATAATTGTCCTAAACTAGGAAAGAAATGGCATGGACTGTTCAGGTTTATCAAGCTATAATGAATGAGTATGAAGGTTTAATGCATTCTAGTCATTAGAAACATCAGACATGATGGAAAGAGCTGTTGAACTGTCCAGTGAACAGGTCTGAACAAAGCCCAGTATTTCTGTCAGATTTCAGAAGATAGCAACAAAAACTAGCTTGTTGTCATCTTTATGTGCTGATCTTATTTTACTCAAAATATTCACATTCATGTACTTGGCTACATGAATATCTGATATCGACAGAATTTATTAGCACAAAGGAGAAATGCCATCTTTTGGTAAATAAAGTATAATATCCCCTCTTGACCAATAAAACACTAACTCATGATAAATTTATCAGAAAACCACTAGTTTAAATTCAGACTAATGCCTTAGCACATGCTATTTATCATGAGTTAGTTTACTCTCCTGTTACAGCTCTCCATGTATAAATGTGATATAATAGAAATGTTTTCACTGATCCCTGCTGACATCTTCCAATAAAATGTCTAAGGTCTCTGAAACATGAAGAGAAAACCAGGAGTCTGGAAAGCATTCTCAGGTCTGCCCCTGGATCATCATTTAGAGATAATGTCAGTGGAATAGAGTATCCGTGCAGGGTAATGGTCACCTGCTGTGAAATTAATGCTGAGAAAGAGTGAATTTTTTCAACTCAAACAAGGCAAAAGAGATGTTTACTTTCAAAGTGAAAGTCATATTTTTTTTGAGAATGTTCCTTCTACCAGCCACGCTTGGTATCCTTTTGATAAATTGCATGGATAGCTAAACAAAAGGGTGTCTCCTTCAACTTTTTTTTACAAAAAGAGATTTTTGCCATAGGGCGCATGAACTCACTGGAGAGACAGAGAAAGATAGAGAGAGAGAAAGTGAGAAATCACCCCCAGGGGGAATGGCCGTGCTGCTATCTCTTCTCCTCCATTCTTCTCTTGTGATTTTGTGCACACATACACCTATGTGCCCAGTGTGAGTTTCAAGCTTTTGGGTCCAGGATTGAACTGTAGTCAGTCATGTGGGAGTCCAGCATCTTAACCACTAAACCACTTGCTGGGTCCTATCTCCTTCAACTTTATCTCTTAGAATTGCCAGGTGTTTGAGTCATAAAGGAGTTAACCAAATTTCGTATATCACTAAGAACCTGAGATTACCCCTGAGATTCACTTTGAGAGTTGGCCTGCTGCTTAGAATCTGTAACAATTTTATTGTTGTATTAACCTTGTAGACTACAGTCCCAGGTCATTAAGTCAAGCATGAATCTAGGTGTTGTTAAGAAGGTAGATGCGATTCAAGTCTATAATCAGTTGAAGATAGGGGCCTGATACGATCAGTTGAAAGATCTTAAAAGCAGAGCAGAGGATCCCCTGAAGAGAAGGAAATTCTGCCTGTGGACACAAGCTTTAGTCCATGTCAAGAATCCCAGCCTGTTTTTGTGATGAAGTGACCTACAGATTTCAAACTTGCCTTCCAGGTCCCACAATCATGTCAGATGATTCTCTGCAATAAATCTCTTAAGTATGTTTTACTGGCTCTTTTTCTTTTGTTGAACATTCACTAATATGACATCCTTTCTGAAAATCTACACTTAAAATTTCAATTTCAGAAAGCCAGCAGATGGCGTAATGGTTATGTCGCCAAACTCCCACACACGGTTGACCATAGTTCGAGTCCTGGACCTGGCAGCTTGAAACACGTGTGTGCATGTGCCCAAAATCCCAAAAGAAGAATGGAGGAGAAGGGATTGCAGCATCAAGGGGTGCGATTTCTCACTTTGTGTCTCTCTGTCTCTCCAGCAAGGCCACATGCCCTATAGACACGTGCCCTCAAAGACAATGAATAAATAAATCTGGTTTCAGTTTGATTCCATCCTTTAATACCATCACATTGTGTGAGATCTGCAGTTTACAAACCTCTCATTTAGCATCTATTGGGAGGGGGGTCTTAGAAATGATTGATTAGCTGTGATCTGCTGAATATTTAAGTCTATGAAATACAGTATTTCTGAATTAGTATATGAATATGTTTTTTCTAAATATGGGAAAATAATAATGTTTTCACTGATCCCTGCTGACATCTTCCAATAAAATGTCTAAGGTCTCTGAAACATGAAGAGAAAACCAGGAGTCTGGAAAGCATTCTCAGGTCTGCCCCTGGATCATCATTTAGAGATAATGTCAGTGGAATAGAGTATCCGTGCAGGGTAATGGTCACCTGCTGTGAAATTAATGCTGAGAAAGAGTGAATTTTTTCAACTCAAACAAGGCAAAAGAGATGTTTACTTTCAAAGTGAAAGTCATATTTTTTTTGAGAATGTTCCTTCTACCAGCCACGCTTGGTATCCTTTTGATAAATTGCATGGATAGCTAAACAAAAGGGTGTCTCCTTCAACTTTTTTTTACAAAAAGAGATTTTTGCCATAGGGCGCATGAACTCACTGGAGAGACAGAGAAAGATAGAGAGAGAGAAAGTGAGAAATCACCCCCAGGGGGAATGGCCGTGCTGCTATCTCTTCTCCTCCATTCTTCTCTTGTGATTTTGTGCACACATACACCTATGTGCCCAGTGTGAGTTTCAAGCTTTTGGGTCCAGGATTGAACTGTAGTCAGTCATGTGGGAGTCCAGCATCTTAACCACTAAACCACTTGCTGGGTCCTATCTCCTTCAACTTTATCTCTTAGAATTGCCAGGTGTTTGAGTCATAAAGGAGTTAACCAAATTTCGTATATCACTAAGAACCTGAGATTACCCCTGAGATTCACTTTGAGAGTTGGCCTGCTGCTTAGAATCTGTAACAATTTTATTGTTGTATTAACCTTGTAGACTACAGTCCCAGGTCATTAAGTCAAGCATGAATCTAGGTGTTGTTAAGAAGGTAGATGCGATTCAAGTCTATAATCAGTTGAAGATAGGGGCCTGATACGATCAGTTGAAAGATCTTAAAAGCAGAGCAGAGGATCCCCTGAAGAGAAGGAAATTCTGCCTGTGGACACAAGCTTTAGTCCATGTCAAGAATCCCAGCCTGTTTTTGTGATGAAGTGACCTACAGATTTCAAACTTGCCTTCCAGGTCCCACAATCATGTCAGATGATTCTCTGCAATAAATCTCTTAAGTATGTTTTACTGGCTCTTTTTCTTTTGTTGAACATTCACTAATATGACATCCTTTCTGAAAATCTACACTTAAAATTTCAATTTCAGAAAGCCAGCAGATGGCGTAATGGTTATGTCGCCAAACTCCCACACACGGTTGACCATAGTTCGAGTCCTGGACCTGGCAGCTTGAAACACGTGTGTGCATGTGCCCAAAATCCCAAAAGAAGAATGGAGGAGAAGGGATTGCAGCATCAAGGGGTGCGATTTCTCACTTTGTGTCTCTCTGTCTCTCCAGCAAGGCCACATGCCCTATAGACACGTGCCCTCAAAGACAATGAATAAATAAATCTGGTTTCAGTTTGATTCCATCCTTTAATACCATCACATTGTGTGAGATCTGCAGTTTACAAACCTCTCATTTAGCATCTATTGGGAGGGGGGTCTTAGAAATGATTGATTAGCTGTGATCTGCTGAATATTTAAGTCTATGAAATACAGTATTTCTGAATTAGTATATGAATATGTTTTTTCTAAATATGGGAAAATAATGACCTCATGAAGAATGATGAGTTTTTTTTGTTTTGTTTTGTTTTGTTTTCTGAATTGTTATGTTACCAAAATTTAAGTCAGCTAATGCTTCAGAAGGCAGCAACATGATATATAAAACTTCCAACTAGAGCTTTGTCGTCTCCATATGGTTTGATCACCATTTTGTCTTAAATTCCATTATTTGATCTTCTTTGGTGGCATGAGTAGGTTTATCAGTATGGGGTATAATTTATAACTGTCAGGTAAGAAGAATCTCAGCTGAGTGATAGACATTGACACACTGGCTGCTTCTTTTTTTTTTTTTTTTTTTTTGTAGCACGTTTTGCTATAGGACTTGCTCTCCCCAAGACACAGAGAGAGAGACAGAGAGACAGAAAGTGAGAGGTCCCTCCCTAGGGGGATGGCCACCCACAATCTCCTCTCCTCCATTTTTGGAAGGATCACTTCCAATATTTACAAAGCATTCTAGTATCTTTAATTAACAGGTAGATACCAAAAGGTTAAAAAGTAATTATCAAATAACAAAACAGTTGTTATTTAATCAACAATAAATTACAAAAGCTGATTTTCTTTCTGACTATAGCAAAAGAAATCCCTGCTGGAGGAATGAGAGTATGTTACATTGCTCCTATCTGAAAAACTCCATTTGTTCCCTGTGGTCCCATCTCTGGATCCAGATAGTCTCTCTAACACTGATGATCTGTGTCCATGTAAACAAGTGTTGTATAGTTTTCACGCCTCCTGTAAAATTTGGCAAATAATCATTTTCACTCTCTTAGTTTTATTTTTGTTACTTAAATCTTGAGAACTGTATAAATGTTGCACCTGCAGCTCCTTGAAAGTTAGCAAGCATTCAGAACCTTGAAGGATTTTGATGACGCTGGAATATGCTATTTAAGCTTTAAAAAAAAATGCAAAAGGAATAGGGAAAATATGTCCATTGCTTTTCTGCCACATGAGTATTTCCTGTCTGTGGAAGGCAAATACCAGCTAAATGCTGAAGCAATGTGGAACAACCAGAAAATTAGACTTCTGACATTGTTTCTTACATCAAGGCTTATTATGTGTCAGTTCAAAAATAAGGTTTTTTTTTTAATTGGTCTTTAGATTTCTAAGTAAATTAAATTATTTTAGGGGCCAGAAGGAGGCATGGTGGTTAAGGTGCTAGACTCCCATATGGGTGAATATGGTTCGAGTCCCAGACCTGGTGGCTTGCTTTCTCACCCGCCCTTTCTCTTTCTATCTCTCTGGCCAAACTGAATAATAATAATAAACACACTTAAACCATCTTCAGGAAAAGGGAGAGAACATTATAAGATTATTTAGGTGCATCACAGTCCCATGTACATCTGAAATCTAGAACTGGAAGTAATCAGAAGCCCGGCAGATCTGTCACCCTTTTCTCTGAACCACATGGAATTAACACTGCCTCATCTACACGTCTTTGCCATGCCTTTCCTCTTCCACAGAGCAATTTCCCTGTGTCTGCATTCATAGGATCATGACTGCATTGCTTTATGTGATCTTTGAGTTTATACCGAGAGCTTCTAGCCAGGATTTCTTAATTCCATTTTTTTTTTTTGAGAGGTTTTTCTATAGGGCATGTGTGCTCGCCAGAAAGACAGAGAGAGACAAAAAGTGAGAAACCACTCCCCAGGGAGCATGGCCACACTGCAATACCTTCCCCTCCATTCTCCTCTCGGGATCTTGGGCATACACACACACTCACCCAGCATGAGTTTAAGCTACTGGGTCTGGGACTTGAACCATGGTCGACTACATGGGAGTCCAGGAACATAGCCATTATGCCAACTGCTGGTCCCTTAATTCCAATTTTAAATTACCTGGAAAATAAAATATCTGATTGGCTCATCTTGGTGTGAATGTACCTCTACTTCCCCTTTCTTGAGTTCTAGCTTTGCCCAGAAAAGGCAGGATCATTGACTACTCCCTTTCCCCAGGAAGCAGGGGCGTGACACGGGACTTTTCAAGAACAAGGGTAAACGTCAGAGGAGGCAATGTGAGCTTGGTAAGCAGCTCGAGAGGTACCTACCTCATCACCCTAGCCTAGTAGAAGTACAGCTAGAATCATAATATCTGAATTTAGAAAATCCTATATCCTGATTTCCTAAGAAAATTGTTTTTTCTAAACTTGTGAGAGGGTGCATGCACTTACCAGGGAGAGACACAGAGAGAGAGTGAGGGAAAATGAGAAAATATCCCCATTGGGAGTGGTTACTTTATTTCTTTCTCCTTTTGGGATTTTGAGCATGCACACACACAGGCCTGGTGGCTTCAGAGTCTCAAACCATGCAATCTACCATGTGGGAACCAGCTGCCTTAAACACCATGCCACCTGCTGGTTCCCTAAGGAAAAAGAAATTTCTTTTGGAGATGTTTTTTTGCCTTAGGGTTATGTGCACTCACAGAGGTTGGGGAGAGAGAGAGACAGACACAGTGAGAGGGAAAGTAAGTAATCACCCCCCGGGGTGGGTGTGTGGCCATACCACAATCCCTTCTCCATTCGCCTCTTTGGATCTTGGGTACTTACGCACATGCACCTGGCATGAGTTTGAAGCCATCAGGTTCGAGACTCAAACCACAGCTGGCCACGCAGGAGTTCAGCAACATAACGCTACAGTGTCTGCTGATTCCCCCCTAAGGAATTTTTAATTAGTAACTTCCAGTGTAATGATCAATGCAGCTCACCTTCACTCCCCAAATTATCACTGTTTCCATGATAAAGATAGACAGACGAGATATTTACCAGAATCAAATAAATACCTCTTTATTTTAAGGCAGTGTTCTTAATTCATTTAAGTAGATTTAAATAAACTAATACATAAACTAATCTTACAGCAGTGACTTGGAAACGAATAAAGCTGCTGTAAATGACACTGAGAAAGACGAGAGTTACAGAAATAAGGGACGTCAGGAGGAAATGAACTCCAGCTCTCAGAATAGTTGGGAGAAGGTCTGCTGATATTAAGATCTGCTGCCTTTTCTGAGCCCAAGACTTTCTGCAGAGACTCCTGCAGGAAGTGATTAAACACCTGATGAAACATATGAGCTTGGGACAATTTCCTCTACGTGGTAAAAAATGTTACAAATACGTTTACTTTACCTGACCCATTTGCTTTGATATGGCCTCTATCATGAGATTTTCTTATAAATTCATAAAGATGGGCAAGTCCCTCACTGCACAGGGTTTTCAGGAGTTCTTTCTAAGATCTTTTATAATTAAAGAATATACTTTGCCACCAGCGGAATTACTCATATTGAGAAGGTCACCTACTCCGTTCACCTAATGCAATCTTCACCTAGGAAGGTCCTGCGTCAGAACCAGTAACCATGAAATCACCATATTTAGCAGCAAATGTTAAAGTGAATAATTTGGTTAAAATTTACTTTTAATACAAGCAAATAAGAAACTTTCACTGGTTCGCTGTGAAGTACATTTTGATCCCACCGTAGATGTCAAGTAAGAGGAATTATTCTGAGTCCCCCAGAGCAGTGTGGCATTTCTATCAGATGAGAAGCCAAATCCTCGTTAAGGCTTATGCTTAAACCCACTTTGCAAATAGAAATGAACTTTCAATAATTAAAGGTAATGAATACAAGCAATCACTCTGAGAAACAAGCTGCATTTTAAAGCAGATTTAGACAGAGGCTCTTTGGAGACATTAGAACGATTATCACAGCAGAATTAAGCTTTGAGGAGTCAGAAAGGAACTAGCCCTGTCCAATGCCCTTCTCAAAACTGCTTTTATGTAACCACTTCCTTTATCCTTTATCTGCATTTTTACTCCAACTTTCTTATGTCTTCTTTAACCTTTTGAGAAGAAACAAGGGGAGCATATGTCCCTGGGCAGAAGCTGTATACTTGCTGAGACTTCTCTTCAATGTATGTGTGTGATAAAACTGCCAGACGATCATTCTTGCTAAGAACTGTGTGTGCGGAAACTTTTGGTGCCAAGTGACATCAACCCAAATTGCATAAATTATCAAAAAAAGAATAATATATTTGAAAGATGGACATAAAGTAAATTAGAATATGGCTCTTTTGTAACAACAGGAAAGTTAGTTACTTCAAGATCAGCTGAAATCCAGGATCAAAATCCTGAAAAGTTCTCATTTTTCTTTCTCCGCAGATAAACTTCATGTTTTCCTGTGGCAAATTGACTTCCTTCCTGTGCTGGGGAATGGGGCTGATAGATCTCGAACATGGCTTCCCACCCCATCACCAGAGAGACCCATTTAGTCTCTCCAGGTGCCCAAGTTTAGACATTCCAGGGGTCTTCTACCATTGGCTCTACATACATCAGTCTTATCTTTGCATCATCAGTGTTAGCATAGTGTGGAGGCTGTACCAATACATTAGCTGGACCAGCAGGTGGCATAGTGGTTAAGGAGCTGAACTCCCACATGAACGACCAGAGTTTGAGTCCCATACCCGGTGGCTTGAAAATCGTGCCAGGTTTGTGTATATGAGTGCCCAAAATCCCAAGAGGAGAATGGAGGAGAACAAATTGTGGTGTAGCCATTCTTCCTAGGGGGTGATTTCCCACTTTCACTCTTTTTTTTGGATGAATACACACACCCTACTGTGAAAAAAAAAAACAACTAAGAAATAAAAAAGAACGAGTTAGCTGCCATTTGGTATATATACTTGGATTACAGGTAGAAGATAAAGCAGGAGTACCCTCCTCCCCCGCTAAAAATATGTTCTGCTCATGTTAGAAAGAGGTGGAGGTACTGAGGAGAGACAATTACACAAGATCTTATAGTAGAACAAAACAAGTACTAACCTTGGAATCCAAGTAAGATTTGGAAAATAGAGAAACGAAGACCATGAACTCCTGAGTAAAATATGTGGTAGCGCCCAATGCCTTCTGTCACTATGGCATTTAGTCCTGCAGGCCACAGCCGCTGGCCTGGAAATGAAACAAGCACTTCTGAAGTGAGGAGGATGGAAGTCGATGACTCATTAAGCTAAGACTTCTCAAGATTTTCCCGGCCAGGGACAATGCCAAAGACAAACAGCCTGAGCACCATCCAGCAAACACATTCTTCCCTTGTTCCTATTAAAATTCTTCCCCAGAGCAAATGAAAATACATAATTCTTTGAACAAAACATCAGGAGAAATGTAATTCAGGCATGAGATATTTTTTAGACATAAAAATGTATGTGTAGGTAGCAATAGTTGCCCATACTAATGCGAGGTTGCCATCCATGCTCACCAGGGCATTCTACAGTCATGATCAATCATTTCCAGGTTCCAAGACAAATTATTGAGTTTATCTTCAATGTCCCTCTTACCCCCACTCCTCACCTCTGTATATACACACTCACGCACAGGTACAGTATCTTCTCCCAGGCAAACTGGATGTTTTGAATTGCTAATAGTGGAATTTTAGGCACTGTAAGTGGTATATTATGAGCCCCTTTCAAATACTGAAGGATGGATCTATGAATGAGAGATTCTTCACAGGATAAAAGAAGGAATCATTATAAAAAAGCCCAGAGGAATTCTAGGCTTCAAAGCTGCATTTTTCACTGTGTAGATAGTCATTAGACCCCATGAACAGAATCTTAAATTCCTAACACACCAGGAGATAATGGGGATTTCTAATTTACTGAAGTCAAAATGCCTAGGCTATTTTTATGATATTACACTGCAGTTAATAAGGCGAAACCAAAGATCACTTAAATCCATGAATTTCTAAGGTATGGGCTCAGGTTAGCTAACCCTCTTAACCATTAACTTAGGTTTTTCAAGAGCCCCTGCTGAGAAATAGATAACATCTGTGTATTACTGGATATCTCAAAGTCATAGCTCAGGAAGTAGGCATTTTGACATGAATATTTATTTTTAGATCCAAAAAAGAGATATTCCTGATTATGCCCATTATTCAATATGCTCCTAGGGTAAATCAGAACACTTTCTCAGGCTAGGTTTTCTTGTTGCAAGATTATCTATTGCATTGTCATGGACACACACACACACACACACACGCACACACACACGGAGACACACACTCATACATACTATCAGATAGTAATGGCCTCTGGTTAGACCGTAACATCTGTAGGCCTCTGTCTTTGGAATCATAAATATATGCAGTTGACAACATCGGGATTTCCCTAAGTGTTGTTTTTATGTCTCTTATGTAGGAAAGCAGCTCAATATAAAAATAGAAACAGCTATGTATGTCTTCCTTCCTTTCCTCAAAATCACAAGTCTTCCTCAAAGTCTGTGGTGCAACTCTGTATCCCTGTCAATTAGCAAGTGTCCAATGGTTGCAATTACAGCAGCAAGCCACCAGATGGCAAAGTGGCAAAAATCACAAGAATCTAGACTAGATTTTCTTCTTGACAATTTCATGGACCTTTACTCTCTCCTTTTCTTTGCTCTCCTTTGAGTAAGGTTCTTGCTTTATTCCATGTTTTCTTCTTTCCCAGTTTGGTAGTTATGCTTTTATTTAAACTATGTTTTAGCATTTACTCTAGATTTTGCTGATTGCACATTTGCTATGTTGAGACTGGTATAAATTAGTACTTCTATCACTTAAAACATAAGGTAAATGGGTTAGAATATTTAACTAAAGATATCCCCATCCTAAATTGTATATTTTTGCTGTAATATATTTTAATTATAAATACATCCTAAGCCCATAAAATATGACATTGAGTTCATACATGGCTTTGGTTTTAATGTGTCCCCCCCAAATCCACCTATTGAAATCTGGTGAGCCATCATAGCAGTGTAGAGAGTAGTGTAGATTAATCTGACTTAATCAGATTGTGATGCTGAAAATGGGATCTTGGGGAGACAATTGGAATCGGATGAGATCTTCAGGGTGTGGATCCCATGACCAACTCTGGTAGCTTTGTAAGAAGAGCAGAAACATAAACATGCAAGCTCACGGTCATCCTAACCACATGATGCCTTCCACTGCCTCAGAACTCTACAGAGAGCCCCCACCAACAAGAAGACCCTACTCTTATTCTAGGACCTCTAAAACTATGAGTTAAATAAACCTCTATGCTTTTTGTTTGTTTGCTATAGGGTGCAAGTACTTACTAGAAAAAGAAACAGAAAAGGGAAAGGGAGAAATCACCCCCCAGAGGGATGGCCACACTACAATCCTACAATCCCTTCTTCTTTCACCTTTCAGGCTTTTGGGCATGCATGCACACATACCTAGTATTTTGCAAGCCAACAGTTCCAGGACTTGAACTATAAAGTCAACCACGTGGGGTCCAGCCATCTTAACCTCCATGCCACCTGCTGGCTCTAAACTTCTATTCTTCTAAATCACTAAGACTTAGATATTTTTGTAACAAAGAATAAACTAAAACAAGCATCAATATTTATTTACTGGGACCAGCAGATGGTGTAATGGTTATGTCACTGGACTCCCATTTAGTTGACTGCAGTTTGAATCCCGGACCCGGGGGCTTAAACTCACACTGGGTGCATGTGAGTGCATGCCCAAGATCACAAGGGGATAATGGAGGAGAAGGGATTCTGGTGTGGCCATCCCCGCTAGGGAGTGATTTCTTGCTTTCTGTCTCTCTGTCTCTCCTGTGTCTTTCTGGTGAGAGCACACACCCTATAGCAAAAACCTCTCAAAAAAAAAATTCATTTACTGTTACTTGTTTTTTCTACTATGCATTTAAATTTTAAAAAAAACTTCTGTTTATAAGCTTCTAATTTACTTTTGAACAGGTTTGCTGATAAAAATTTTTTCTCATTTTGTTTTTACTGATAATGCCTTATTTCATCTTTATTTTAGATGAAGAGTCTGGGCTTTCCTGTAAAGGTCCAAATAGTAAATTTTTAAAGTTTTGGGGCCATAATATCCCAATACCAGATCTCTCTCCATAGTGAGAGAGCATTCATATATAATAAGTAGATAAATGAGCATAGATTGTTTTAAGAAACTGTTTTACAAAAACAGACAATATGCTAGATTTTCCCTGTGGATTTTAGTTTCCTGAACCTTTTGTTAGAGTGAAATATTTACTTGGTATGGTTTTTTAGGTCAGGGTGATTTGGCGATTTCTTTTGAGAAGTAGCTGTAAGTCTCATGCTATTTCTTTGAAGGTAAGAATTTTTTTGTTCTTTTAAAATTTTTTCCCTCTTCTAGATGCATTCAGACTGACTCTCACTTGGATTTCTGCAAGTTTACTATATTGTTCCTAGACATTTGTCTTGTTTTGTTTTTCTTTTCTTTTTTTTTTTTTTTTTTTTTTGTTTTTTTTTTTTTTTTTTTTTTTTTTTTTTTTTTTTTTTGGCTATAGGGCATGTGCACTCACTGGAAAGACCGAGAGCTAGAAAGTGAGAAATCAACACCCCCCAGGAGGGATGGCTACACCACAATCCCTTCTCCTCCATTCTCCTCTCAGGATTTTGGGCATGCATACATATGCATCTGGCATATTTCAAACCACCATGTCTGGGACTCGAACCACCTTTGACCACATGGGAGTCCAGTGCCTTAACCACTACACCACCTGCTGGCCCATTTTCCCTTTCAAGCTGCTTGGATTATGTAATGATTCTTACATCTGCAATTCGATGTCATATTTTCAGTTTTAGACTATTTTAGCCATTTTCTTTTCAAATACCATTTTTGCTTTTTATTCACCTGTCACTTTTTTTCTGGGATTCCAATTACCCATATTTTAGATAATGTCTCTGTGGCAGATGTAGCATATGCAGTTTTAGCTATTGTCTGACATTCGTCCCCTTGAATGTCATTCATTTCTTCAGTTGTGTCTACTCTCTTGTTAAATCCAGTCTTTGAATTCTCAATTTAAGTTATTTTATTTTTCGGTTCTAGAATTTTATCTTCTTTTTCCTCCTAATTGCCAAAAAGTATATGCATTCACCTGAGAGACAGAGAAACAGAGAAAGAGAGAGAAAGCACCCTCCAAGGGAGCATGATCAGGCCACCATGCCTTCTTTTTTATTTCTCCATCCTGTCAGAATGTGGGGTATGCATGCACACAACTTGTACTTTTCAAGCTTTGAGGGCTAAGATTTAAACCATCATCAGCCATGTCCCATCTGGTTCCCTTAAACACTAGGATGCGGGACTGCCCAAATCTAACTTTTTTCATGATATTCAGTTCTAAGCCCAAACACCTCAATATGCATTGAAGTGGGAACCAGCAGTTAGCGTAATGGCTATGTCGCTGGGCTCCCATGTAGTCGACCGCGGTTCGTGTCCCGGACCCGGTGGCTTAAAACTCACGCTGGGCGCGTGTGCGTGCGTGCCCAAGATCCCGAGAGGAGAATGGAGGAGAAGGGATTGCGGTGTGACCATCCCCCCTGGGGGGTGATTTCTCGCTTTCTGTCTCTATGTCTCTCTCTGTCTGTCTGGCGAGCGCATGCGCCCTACAGTGAAAATCTCTCAAAAAAAAAAAATGCATTGTATTTTCTGCAACATTTTTTCCTGCCACTAGTTTAAAGTGTTATCTACTCATCATCAGATCTCTTGTGGGTCTCTTTCTACTGTCAGCTATTTCTCTTTCTTTAAAAACCATTTGATCTTACCTCTTCCTACAACTCAGAATATTTTATATATTAAAAACTACAGTGTTAATTCGAGGTTATGAATGATCACAGTATCTTTCTGATAGAATTTATATATACTTTGAGAAGGCTAAGCTAGAAGTATCAGCAATGATGGGTCAACTTAACCCCATTAGGATGGAAATGACTCAAATCCCTGAACTGTCCATGTCCAGAAAACATTTCCTTGGGATGTATTAGTTTTTTTTCCAGAGTATCAGCCTCTGTTCCCTGTTCAGGAGCTGAACTAGGGTGGCGTAGGATCCTAAAATCTCACATGTCAGTGTCTGATCGTTCTCTCAGTTTTAATGTTATGCTTCGGGTCTGCCCTCAGGACCTGTGTCTCCCAAGTCCAGAACCTCCAACTCCTTATACAGAAAACTTGTACTTTGAATACAGAACAGGGGTAGTTGTATGGCTTGAAATAAAAATATTAGAGGGCTTAATTATTCCTCATTCAGACTTAGAACCTCTCTCATTGTAAATCCAGTCCTGTATTCCTCCCTATAGAATACTGTTATGTTAAATTCCTAAGTATTACTGGAGCTCCATAGACAGTTAAATGTAAAGCTTTTTCACACTCGTAAGTCAGTTATCTTGTCATTTGTTGCATATTCAACATAAACATATTTATTGGAATCTTTTATCTAGTGCTTGTCATTTTTTCCCTCTGTTTTAGATCTTTTTTGAATTTATGCCTGATTTATCTTTCGTTACTATTTTAGTAAGCTTTTTGATTAAACAGACATAAAAGCATATGTTCATTTAATCATGTGTAACTGGCATTCCCTAAATCTTTACTGTGAAAGTCATGTGCCTTAAAATATATCATTATGATCCCTTTAGGTATAAACTATAATTGTTTCAGTCATGCAAATAGTAATAAAACAAATTATGCCATTCTATAGCCATAGTAATAATTGCATGTAAAAAAATTAAGTAAAAATTTCTTTGAATTAAAGAAGAAAGGTATTGTAAGAGTTCATAATAAAATGACCTCCTTCACATTTTGTTCGACAGTTTAAACCTGTTGTATTAGGTTCCTGTTATTCCACAACAAATTACCACAAATTTAACAACTTAAAACTTCACACGTTGTCTCATAATTTCTGTAGATCAGGCATCTGGGTGTGGCTTAGCTGGATCCTCTTATTAAGGCTCCCATTAGGTTGCAATCAAGGTCTCATCAGAGGCTCAAGTGGGGAAGAAATCAGTTTCAACTTCTGTCAGGTATTTTGAAAAAATTATATCCTGGAGGCTGTGAGACCAAGAGCTTTGATCTCAAGCTGAAAGTCACTCTCAGTTTATAGAGCCTCCTACAGTTTACTCCATGGGCTTCTTCAACGTGGCCACTTACCTCATGACAGCTTGCTTCTTTAAAACAATGAGAGGAAATTGCTCTAATGGGTCTTCTAACAGACAGAGTCTAATATACTGTAACAATCATGGGAGTGGTAGCCCATTGCCTTTGATACTCTCTTGTTTAAAAGTAAGTCACAAAAGATTATACAGAACACCAGGAAGTAAAAATCATGGGAACTACCTTTAAGTCTGCCCTCCATGCCAAAGTTAATGACATGATGAAGAATTATTACTATATTGTGTTTTTTTAAAAAAAAGAATGATTATTTTTTAACTTTATTTATTTATTTATTTTTAATTCGACCAAAGAGGGGCAGAGTGAGTGAGAGACAGAGACAGTGAGAAAGCAAGCTGCCGGGTCTAAGACTTCAACCATGACCCGCCATGTGCAATCCAACACCCTTAACCACCATGCCACCTGCTGGCCCCTTATGGTGCATTATGCTTTTAAAATGTTTTAACATACATGTTTCATTTTATAAATCAGGAATGTCGGCTCAAGCTTAAGCTATTTTTAGTCTAGAATTTAAGGTTAAGGTCTTCTGTTTAAGCTCAGAGAACTAGGGATGTTGAACTCCCAGGGAGCCACTTATAAGGATGAAGACATCTTCTGGTAAATAAGAGTCACAGAGTTTGGTTCAAAGGCATTTAATTAGCACTGATGAGATGGCATAATTATAAAAACAGCACAGCAATGTTCAAACTTTCCCATGTGTCAGGAACCAACAAAGGTTTACAGAATTGTTCATTTATTTTAGTTTAGTTTTTATTTTTTTTAAAGAGATTTTTTGCTATAGAGTGTGTGCATTTGCAGGAGAGACAGAGAGAGACAGAGAGACAGAAAGTGAGAAATCACTTCCCAGGGGTGTTGGCCATGCTGTAATCCCTTTTCTTTTTAGGATCTTGGGCACACCTACACACATACCTGGTGTGAGTTTTAAGTAACCAGGTCCAAGACTTGATCCACAGTCAACTATGTGGAAGTACAGTGATGTAACCATTATGCCATCTGTTGGCCCCAAAAGTTTATAGAATTTTAACAAACAAAAAAAAGGGGGGGGGAAGAGAGGCAAGAAAAAAAAGAAAGGTCTTTCTTTCTCTATAATACCTTTGAGATGTTTAGAATGTTAGGGATTAGCAATGATCACATTGGCAGTGGTAATGAAGATGCTCCTGGAGCACCAACATTAGAATAAGATTAGCCACTATGCTGGCATAGTGGTTAGGGCATTGGACTCCCACATGACCAGCTACTGCTCAAGTCCCAGGCACAGCAGCTTGAAACTCACACCTGGCACATGTGTGTGCATGCCCAAAATTCTAAGAGGAGAATAGAGGACAAGGGATTGTGGCATGGCCATCTTCCCAGAGGAGGTGAGGTGGGTGAGTTCTCACTTTCCTTCTCACAGTCTCTCTCTGTTTCCAGTGAGCATATTCACTCGAAGGAGAAAAACAAACAAACAAAAATTTAAAAAGAAAGGCAAAGAAAGAATAGGATTATACAAGTGACCATACCTGTAGCATCTCCACATTAGGAATCTGTGCCTTTGGTCTGATATTTGTGCCCTCAGTCTCGGGTGTCAGTAGGCACGTGTATTGGATTATCATGAAAGTCATGATGCATTTTTGCAGAGAAAAACATAGAAAAATACATCATGGCTTTTGGGATGACCTAATAGATGTCAGCAGAAATACATAACATCTTGACTTTAATGAGCTCAAATATTTGCTACTTTGTTAACAGACAGGTAACGGTTAACAAAGACAATGAAAGCTGGCCTAGTTGAGGTGCAGTGAACTGAAGGGCACCACTGTGCAAAGCTGGGCCATGTGGGAAGCCGGGGTTGGGCTAGACCAACCTGAGTATCCAGAAAATATAGTGCTCATCTGAATTCCTAGCTAACTGGGATGTGGGGCAGAGAATCACAACTGTGAGACCCTGCCAAAGAAAAAACAAAAATTCTTTTTCTCTCCCACCTTGCCCTGAATGTTTGTGTTCCCTCTCTCTCTCTCCTCTCTCTCTCATTAAAAAAAAAAAAAAAAAAAAAAAAAAAAGGAATAGAGAAAAACAAAGCAACCCAAAAGAGGAAAATGGCATATATGACAGAGTAAATCTGGGAACTAATTATTGGTGTAAACTAAAGCAGAGTGAGTGAGAGACAGAGACAGTGAGAAAGCAAGCTGCCGGGTCTAAGACTTCAACCATGACCCGCCATGTGCAATCCAACACCCTTAACCACCAACCACGCCACCTGCTGGCCCCTTATGGTGCATTATGCTTTTAAAATGTTTTAACATACATGTTTCATTTTATAAATCAGGAATGTCGGCTCAAGCTTAAGCTATTTTTAGTCTAGAATTTAAGGTTAAGGTCTTCTGTTTAAGCTCAGAGAACTAGGGATGTTGAACTCCCAGGGAGCCACTTATAAGGATGAAGACATCTTCTGGTAAATAAGAGTCACAGAGTTTGGTTCAAAGGCATTTAATTAGCACTGATGAGATGGCATAATTATAAAAACAGCACAGCAATGTTCAAACTTTCCCATGTGTCAGGAACCAACAAAGGTTTACAGAATTGTTCATTTATTTTAGTTTAGTTTTTATTTTTTTAAAGAGATTTTTTGCTATAGAGTGTGTGCATTTGCAGGAGAGACAGAGAGAGACAGAGAGACAGAAAGTGAGAAATCACTTCCCAGGGGTGTTGGCCATGCTGTAATCCCTTTTCTTTTTAGGATCTTGGGCACACCTACACACATACCTGGTGTGAGTTTTAAGTAACCAGGTCCAAGACTTGATCCACAGTCAACTATGTGGAAGTACAGTGATGTAACCATTATGCCATCTGTTGGCCCCAAAAGTTTATAGAATTTTAACAAACAAAAAAAAGGGGGGGGGAAGAGAGGCAAGAAAAAAAAGAAAGGTCTTTCTTTCTCTATAATACCTTTGAGATGTTTAGAATGTTAGGGATTAGCAATGATCACATTGGCAGTGGTAATGAAGATGCTCCTGGAGCACCAACATTAGAATAAGATTAGCCACTATGCTGGCATAGTGGTTAGGGCATTGGACTCCCACATGACCAGCTACTGCTCAAGTCCCAGGCACAGCAGCTTGAAACTCACACCTGGCACATGTGTGTGCATGCCCAAAATTCTAAGAGGAGAATAGAGGACAAGGGATTGTGGCATGGCCATCTTCCCAGAGGAGGTGAGGTGGGTGAGTTCTCACTTTCCTTCTCACAGTCTCTCTCTGTTTCCAGTGAGCATATTCACTCGAAGGAGAAAAACAAACAAACAAAAATTTAAAAAGAAAGGCAAAGAAAGAATAGGATTATACAAGTGACCATACCTGTAGCATCTCCACATTAGGAATCTGTGCCTTTGGTCTGATATTTGTGCCCTCAGTCTCGGGTGTCAGTAGGCACGTGTATTGGATTATCATGAAAGTCATGATGCATTTTTGCAGAGAAAAACATAGAAAAATACATCATGGCTTTTGGGATGACCTAATAGATGTCAGCAGAAATACATAACATCTTGACTTTAATGAGCTCAAATATTTGCTACTTTGTTAACAGACAGGTAACGGTTAACAAAGACAATGAAAGCTGGCCTAGTTGAGGTGCAGTGAACTGAAGGGCACCACTGTGCAAAGCTGGGCCATGTGGGAAGCCGGGGTTGGGCTAGACCAACCTGAGTATCCAGAAAATATAGTGCTCATCTGAATTCCTAGCTAACTGGGATGTGGGGCAGAGAATCACAACTGTGAGACCCTGCCAAAGAAAAAACAAAAATTCTTTTTCTCTCCCACCTTGCCCTGAATGTTTGTGTTCCCTCTCTCTCTCTCCTCTCTCTCTCATTAAAAAAAAAAAAAAAAAAAAAAAAAAAAGGAATAGAGAAAAACAAAGCAACCCAAAAGAGGAAAATGGCATATATGACAGAGTAAATCTGGGAACTAATTATTGGTGTAAACTAAAAAAAATTACAAAATAGTCCCAGACTACTCTCTGGAAGGAATTTTATTTTTCTTGTCAGAAGGCCTATGTCCTCACCTGGCAGAAAGAGAGAGGGGAAAAAGAGAGAGAAAGGGAGAAAGCAACCGGGAAGAAATCATTTTCAACTTCTGTCAGGTATTTTGAAAAAATTATATCCTGGAGGCTGTGAGACCAAGAGCTTTGATCTCAAGCTGAAAGTCACTCTCAGTTTATAGAGCCTCCTACAGTTTACTCCATGGGCTTCTTAGACGTGGCAACTTACGTCCATGGGCTTCTTCAACGTGGCCACTTACCTCATGACAGCTTGCTTCTTTAAAACAATGAGAGGAAATTGCTCTAATGGGTCTTCTAACAGACAGAGTCTAATATACTGTAACAATCATGGAAGTGGTAGCCCATTGCCTTTGATACTCTCTTGTTTAAAAGTAAGTCACAAAAGATTATACAGAACACCAGGAAGTAAAAATCATGGGAACTACCTTTAAGTCTGCCCTCCATGCCAAAGTTAATGACATGATGAAGAATTATTACTATATTGTGTTTTTTTAAAAAAAAGAATGATTATTTTTTAACTTTATTTATTTATTTATTTTTAATTCGACCAAAGAGGGGCAGAGTGAGTGAGAGACAGAGACAGTGAGAAAGCAAGCTGCCGGGTCTAAGACTTCAACCATGACCCGCCATGTGCAATCCAACACCCTTAACCACCATGCCACCTGCTGGCCCCTTATGGTGCATTATGCTTTTAAAATGTTTTAACATACATGTTTCATTTTATAAATCAGGAATGTCGGCTCAAGCTTAAGCTATTTTTAGTCTAGAATTTAAGGTTAAGGTCTTCTGTTTAAGCTCAGAGAACTAGGGATGTTGAACTCCCAGGGAGCCACTTATAAGGATGAAGACATCTTCTGGTAAATAAGAGTCACAGAGTTTGGTTCAAAGGCATTTAATTAGCACTGATGAGATGGCATAATTATAAAAACAGCACAGCAATGTTCAAACTTTCCCATGTGTCAGGAACCAACAAAGGTTTACAGAATTGTTCATTTATTTTAGTTTAGTTTTTATTTTTTTAAAGAGATTTTTTGCTATAGAGTGTGTGCATTTGCAGGAGAGACAGAGAGAGACAGAGAGACAGAAAGTGAGAAATCACTTCCCAGGGGTGTTGGCCATGCTGTAATCCCTTTTCTTTTTAGGATCTTGGGCACACCTACACACACACCTGGTGTGAGTTTTAAGTAACCAGGTCCAAGACTCGATCCACAGTCAACTATGTGGAAGTACAGTGATGTAACCATTATGCCATCTGTTGGCCCCAAAAGTTTATAGAATTTTAACAAACAAAAAAAAGGGGGGGGGAAGAGAGGCAAGAAAAAAAAGAAAGGTCTTTCTTTCTCTATAATACCTTTGAGATGTTTAGAATGTTAGGGATTAGCAATGATCACATTGGCAGTGGTAATGAAGATGCTCCTGGAGCACCAACATTAGAATAAGATTAGCCACTATGCTGGCATAGTGGTTAGGGCATTGGACTCCCACATGACCAGCTACTGCTCAAGTCCCAGGCACAGCAGCTTGAAACTCACACCTGGCACATGTGTGTGCATGCCCAAAATTCTAAGAGGAGAATAGAGGACAAGGGATTGTGGCATGGCCATCTTCCCAGAGGAGGTGAGGTGGGTGAGTTCTCACTTTCCTTCTCACAGTCTCTCTCTGTTTCCAGTGAGCATATTCACTCGAAGGAGAAAAACAAACAAACAAACAAAAATTTAAAAAGAAAGGCAAAGAAAGAATAGGATTATACAAGTGACCATACCTGTAGCATCTCCACATTAGGAATCTGTGCCTTCGGTCTGATATTTGTGCCCTCAGTCTCGGGTGTCAGTAGGCACGTGTATTGGATTATCATGAAAGTCATGATGCATTTTTGCAGAGAAAAACATAGAAAAATACATCATGGCTTTTGGGATGACCTAATAGATGTCAGCAGAAATACATAACATCTTGACTTTAATGAGCTCAAATATTTGCTACTTTGTTAACAGACAGGTAACGGTTAACAAAGACAATGAAAGCTGGCCTAGTTGAGGTGCAGTGAACTGAAGGGCACCACTGTGCAAAGCTGGGCAATGTGGGAAGCCGGGGTTGGGCTAGACCAACCTGAGTATCCAGAAAATATAGTGCTCATCTGAATTCCTAGCTAACTGGGATGTGGGGCAGAGAATCACAACTGTGAGACCCTGCCAAAGAAAAAACAAAAATTCTTTTTCTCTCCCACCTTGCCCTGAATGTTTGTGTTCCCTCTCTCTCTCTCCTCTCTCTCTCATTAAAAAAAAAAAAAAAAAAAAAAAAAAAAAAAAAAGGAATAGAGAAAAACAAAGCAACCCAAAAGAGGAAAATGGCATATATGACAGAGTAAATCTGGGAACTAATTATTGGTGTAAACTAAAAAAAATTACAAAATAGTCCCAGACTACTCTCTGGAAGGAATTTTATTTTTCTTGTCAGAAGGCCTATGTCCTCACCTGGCAGAAAGAGAGAGGGGAAAAAGAGAGAGAAAGGGAGAAAGCAACCTGCATGGGGGAATGTCACACCACAATCCCTTCTCTTCCATTTCTTTCAGTATTTTTTGGCATGCATGCACATGCACCTAGTTTTCTCAAAGTGCTGGGCCAAGGACTCAAACTACTACAAAGTCAGACATGTGGGATCCAGCTACTTTAACCACCATGCCACAGGCTGGCCCTCTGGAAGGAATTTAAGGCAAATTGTATTTTTCAAACAATGGTAGTTCAATACAACAGGAAAATATGAATTATTTTTTTATCCTTTCAACAAGTATTTCTTGGGAAAAATATGTTATGTAAGTACTATGGTTTAAATGTGTTCTCTAAAAACTCATGTGTTGAAATTTGGTTGTGATGGTTTTAAGAAGGTGAAAACTTAATCCAACTATGAAATTAAGAGGTGGAGCCCATGGGAGGTGATTAGAATCAATGAGGCCATTAGGATGAGGACCCCAGGGTGTACTAGTACATTTATAAAGAAAAGGAGTGAGACCAAAAGTGACACAGACATAGATGCACATTCTTGGCTCTTATCATGTTTTGACCTCCTCCGCCTAGTGACTACAGAGAGTCCCCACGAGCAAAAGGGTCTTCACCAAAAGTAGCCTTTTGACCTTGGACTTCCAAAACCGTAAGCTAAATAGGCCTCTACTCTTTATAAATGATCTAACCTGTGGTATTCAATTGTTAACAACAGAAAAACAGACTAAAATAGTAAATGGTCTCCACTGTTGCTCACAGCCTCACTGAGGTAAATACTTTCACTCCCATTCTCATTTGGCAGATAAGAAAGCAAAGTTGCAAACAGGATAAAGAACGTATTTGATGAAACACGATTAAGTGTTATCTGTGAGTGGCATGTCCATTGACAGCTCCTGGGAAGAAGCAAGACCATGGTCAAATGCTGCCCTGGACCAGGCATTGAGTAGAACCGTGAAGGGAACACAGCATCTGGCAATCCTCATTATCCTGACGTAGAATTTTATTTCTCTTTGTCTTAACTTATTTCAATTCTACCTGTCTTCAATTGTTTATCGAAAGGAAGACCCAACTCTTCTCTTAAGGACTTACGTATTATATGTGCAGAGTTCATGTTTTTTTCTTCAGAGAACTCATCTTGAAAGTACGGAGTTTTCAAGGATATTAATAACTTGATCCTCACACTAATCCTTTAAAATTGGAAGCGAGGAATTTGTAACTCCATGTTATATATAAGAGAGTAAGGCTTAGAGAATGTCAAAGCCTCATGCAGGATAGCATGGTTCTCAAACTTCAAAGTACGTCGGATCACCAATGTAGGATTGAAGTGGGGGCTGAAAATTTGGGTTTCTAACATTGTTTCGGGGATTACTGGTGCTGTTGCTGCCAGCCTATACTGAACGCTATTTACCTTCTTATTCACATTTTTTGGGGGGGATAAAGAAAATATTTAGAAAATGAGATCCCAGACTTTCTGGTTTTGATATAAGCATTTTATCCAAAAAAGTATCAGAAAGAGATTTACAGATCTTACATTTTCATGTATGTACCCAGTAACTCATCAGATGACCTGCTTGTCATGTTGGAAAGCATGATAAACCTTTTCCTTAGAAGTCATACAGGGGAGGGGCTTTTAATGGGAAGAAAGTGTCAAAACTAAAAACCCCAAGAAAGATGGGGTATGTGGAAATAACGACCACCCAAATGAGAACAAATACAAGTTATTTATTCAGAGCTTGTCATAGCAGGACATCAGTCACTTGCAGGTAAACCAAGGCTTTAGGATTGAGACAAGGGAAGTTTTGGTTATGTTCTGAGTTTATTGGCATGGTGGTGCTGGGTTCTCTGTAGGCATGCTAACTAGGAGTGAGAGATCTGGGATGGGTTGAGGGATCATATTTAACTTTCTCTGGCTGGTTCTGAACTGGAAGCAAAGACAAAAAATAGGAAGTTATCAAGCATTGACCAAATCCTTACCATTCTGGGCCAATTGCTGAAGAGGTTGTGACTGGTTGGTTTCCTGTGGTTGCTGCAGACCTTGTTTTTATTTATATGCAAACTGGCCTAATTCAGTTCCTCAGGAGCTTACAAAGATAGCAACTTGAGTAGATACCAGGAAGTCCCTGATTCCAGGGACTGACTTAACTATATGGTACAGAAGTGAAAGACCCTATATTCTAGAGTGAAAATCCCATGATACTTTTAGGGGCCTACAAAATCATTTCAATCTAACATCAAAAGAAAAAAAAAATCACAGGAAGAATAAGAATGAAGCTTAGAAAGAAGAAGTTTATTATACACACAGGTTTCAGGGTCATAGCACAAAATACAATGCTAGTCAGAAGGTAGAAAGAAGAAAGAAGAAGCCATTAGGACATGGCTTGGGTCTGGGTTTCCATGAGAAAGACAGAGAAGAGTGTATAGTTTCAGATTGGCTTTTTGGAATAACTCTGGCAGGCTTTGGACTATAGGTATACTCGCTAGTTGCTGCTAGCTGGCCCTGTGATAATTTAGAGCAAGGGAAGTTAGGAGTTAGATAAGCAGGTAGTTAGGGAACTGGCTGGTTTTCATAGAAAAGGTACAGTCTTTTGGGAAAATTATTTTCAGGAATTAGCTAGCCTCTGGAGGGACAGTCCCTCCCTGGTTTTGTGATGTCCCCAAATATCAGAGCACCAAGGACATAGAAATTAGAGTTGATACAGTATTCACTATTGACTAGACACCAAGTCAATAAATATAGAATCTAAGCAAACAGAACACTCAATTATTAAATAAGATTTTTATTATTTTTGTGTGTGTGTGCATTAATAGGTACATGAAAATCACAATATATCCTTCTTTGGCTGCACAATTTGGATAAGACCTCGGTTTGGTGAAGGGTTTGAATGAGGAGTTGGAAAAAGCATCCATGCAGGTAAGGTTAAATAAATACAACTTCTGGAAACTCCCCTCTGGGTTCATAAAACCAGCTTTGCTATTTTTTTCTTTTTGTTCTCCTAGTACTTGTTCCAAAAAGCTGACTTTAGCATGTAGACCCTGATTATCTCACCTCTATAGAGTTCTGGTTCTCAAATTTCATTTTTAAAACAGTCCCAACGTTTGTCTTGACCTTACTGGCTTGGTTAGCAGGTATTCTGCTGACAACATGATAGTAAGAATAAGAAGTATCTGTGGGGACCAGCAGTTAGTGTCATGGCTATGTTGCTGGACTCCCATGTAGTCGACTGCGGTTCGAGTCCCGGACCTGGTGGCTTAAACTCACGCCAGGCAAGTGTGCGTGCGTGCCCAAGATCTTGAGAGGAGAATGGAGGAGAAGGGATTGCAGCGTGGCCATCCCTCTGGGGGTGATTTCTCACTTCCTGTCTCTCTGTCTCTCTCTGTCTTTCTGGCAAGCGCACGCGCCCTGTAGCAAAAACCTCTCCAAAAAAAAAAAAAGAAGTATCTGTGTTTGTTTTCCCTCTATTTTTTCTTTTTAAAGAAACTCAGAACTCATTTAAAATTTTATAAAGTGAAAAGACTTAAAGATCTCTTTTGGGGGCTAACTCTATGGCTCATTGTTTATAGGAGCCAGATCACACATGGTTGATCATGTGATTTGAATCTTTGCCCTAGTAACTTAAAAAACACACCAGACATGGGGTCAGCAAGTGGTGTGGTGGTTAAAGCGTTAACTTCCACATGGCCAACCATGGTTCAAGTCCTAGACCCAGAGTTTGCTTTCTCATTTTCCATTTCTCTGTTTCTCTGGTCAAATAAAAAGAACAGTAATAACGAATTAAATAATTATTTAAAAGCACAAAACAAACTAACAAAAATGCCAGACATGTTTGCGTATGTACCCCAAATCCCAACAGGATGAAGAAATGGAGAAGGTATTGCGGCATGACCAGGCTCTATCAAGTGGCGCTTTCTCTCCCTCTCTCTCTAGTAAGCACATGTGTCCTCTGGCAAATTGAAAGGAAAAAAAGAGCTCCTTTATTTCAAAATGGGGCTACTAATGATACTTAATCCAAGTACACAGAAAGTGGTCATCACATTCCCTATTTGACTCTAAAAATAGTTTAAGATGCTATCAATACTTGTTGGACTTTTTTCTTTTAGAGGTTTTTGCCTTAGGGCACGTGCACTCATTGGAGAGAGAGGGACAGACACAGCAAGAGCGGAAGTGAGAAATCACCCCCTCCCAAGAGGGATGGCCAGGCTGCAATCTCCTCCTCCATTCTCCTCCTGGGATCTTAGGCACACATGCACATGCACCCAGCATGATTTTCAAGCCACTGGGTCCAGGACTCGAACTGCAGTTGACCATATGGGAGTCCAGTGATGTAAGTGCTGTGCCATCTGCTGGTCTCATTTGTTGAAATTTTTAAAAAGTTATTGACAGGGCTTAGCAGGTGGCCTCCCGCAAGTCCCACAGCGTTTAGAGTTCTGGACCATTTGGAAATGCATTCAGTGGCCCAAATCCCAGAAGGAAAGAGAAGAAGGAATTGTTGGCCATCCCCCTGGAGAGTGCTTTCCACTTTCCTTCTTATTGTCTTTTTGTCTGTCTCCAAGGAGCACACACACCCTTTGGCAAAAACTTAAAAAAAAAAAAAAAAAAAGTTATTGACATTCTTATTGTCCAAGTAAATTCTTCACTTACTCTTTTTTTTTTTTTTTTTTTTTTAGCGATTTTAGCTATAGGGCACATGCGCTCGCCAGACAGAGAGACACATAGAGACAGAAAGCGAGAAATCACCCCCCAAGGGGGATGGTCACGCCGCAACCCCTTCTCCTCCATTCTCCTCTCGGGATCTTGGGCACGCACGCACACATTCCCGGCGTGAGTTTTAAGCCACCGGGTCCAGGACACGAACCGTGGTCGACTACGTGGAAGTCCAGCGGCATAGCCATTATGCTAACTGCTGGTTCCCCCTTCCCTTACTCTTAATCAACAGTACAATGTGCCATACTCACTGACTTCCATGCCGATCTCAGGTTACAATGAGGTCATCTTGCTCCCCTTAGAGAAGTTGGCCAATCCCTGCTGTACAAGAGTCCTTGCTGTAGTGGCAACCAATCTAAAGCCCCGACTGATAATTACATACTTCCTCTCCCACTCAAGACCTTGCCTTTACAATCACCCTGAAATCTGCAAGACCTCAGCATAGATTATCCTAAGCAACATATTATGGTGTCCAGGCTATTGTCCTCACTCTGGCCCAAATAAAATCTTCTGTTTTATTTACTTTCTTTTAGTCTTTCTTTTTTGTTGTTGTTGTTGTCAGTACTCTACAAATAATACTTATTGTTTCTTAGAGAGAATATGGAATTAAGTCTATTTTGATTATACACATTATTTTTACTATTATACACTGATAATAGCAAACATCATACTGAAAAGAGCATAACGAGATTTTTAAGTTTATTATATGCTCTTCCATTTCATTTGTATCTTATTACTTTGACATTGTAATTTATCCAGTCTTTCTGTTTTATGATATACATCAAATATCAGTTCTAAATTATTAAAACCTTCTTTGAAACACTTCAGTTCAAATACTGTACTGTATTGTGGTCACAAAGTTTTAGTCATTGATGGAGGGCTGAAAAGGCATTATTTCCTCTTTTTCTCTTACAGAAAAAAAGTGTCAAGTTATACTTCTTTAGGCTGCAGGCCTCGGAGAATACTTATTTTCATAAAAATAGTCTGGAGTTTACCCTTTAATATTCAATGAGCACAATATCACTTTTAACGTTTTAACTCTTTACTCAAAAAATTTCAGAGACTCAACACCAGGGGGTCACCAGTTTTTGGAGAAGGCACTTGAATATTTTAAATGTGCTTAACGTTTCCATAGCACCAGGGCCACTATGTAGAAAAGATTATTGATTCTCTGAATGGATATTGCAGTTTGCAGTCCATTTCAGTGGGGTTGCTAGTAGAAAGGAAATGTTCATTATTTCATCATGATGAACTATTAGCAATGAGTTCAAGATCTACCAGGAGCTAAAATAATTTATTTTAAGTAAAATGGACAATGGTCTGCATCAAAAATTTCTATGCAGTGTCTAAAATTACAGAAGAGAAAGAGGACAAGTTAATTGGTTCCCTAATGTTTTAGACTTCCTTATTTGTTATTGATGAACCTTGATTTTGATCAAAGTGTCACTATTCTCCTCTCTCATGAACCTTGGTTTTGATCAAAGTGTCACTATTCTCCTCTTCCATTCTCTTCTTGGGATTTTGGACACACACTTAAGAGTGCCTGGCATGAGCTTTAGGTAGCCAGGTCTGGGACTCGAACCAGGGTCAACAACATGGGAGTCCAGCAACGTAACCATTATGCCATCTGCTGATCCCTCCATATTATGATTTAATTGTAGGCATAATTTTTATGAATAATAATAATCCTGGCAACATATCCATAACATGTTATCACTTTTAAAAGCTTCCTTTAAAGAATTATTTAATTTTATTTATTATTATTATTTTTTAATTTGACCAGAGAGTAACAGAGAGAGACAGACAGACAGACAGACAGAAAGTGATAAAGCAAGCTGCCATGTCCAGGACTCAAACCATAGACATTCATGTGGGAGTCCAGAGCTTTAACCACCACATCACCTGCTGACCCCTCTTTAAAAACTTTTTGCACTTCTTTTCTGATAGGAAACTTTTAATTTTGAAAACAACGAGTAGTATATTTTCTCCCTGGAACCTCTGCAGTGTTAGCAATGCATCGAAGTTTGATTAAAAGGGCAGTTAATGCAAACATAAATCCCTTAAAATATTTAGAGCACACAAGTCTCTACCTATCTTGTATTTATAAGACAACATTTTAAAATGAATATCTCTTAAGAAAGGAGGCTATTAGATTGAGCAATGTCTTCTCTTCCCAATAGAGTATTAGACAAGCTGAATATATAAATCTGCTTTATGTTACTGTATCAATGGCTGGTATTCAATGGACTTTGGGTATTAGGACTATAAATATCTGACAAAGGAATAAACATCATGAGGAAGGAAATTGACTAGAACTGAGAAAGGTGTTCTGAATAGGACTCTATGGAATTATCTGCTCAATCTCTGAGACTTTTGTTTTGGCTTTGCGGTTTTCGAGGGTATAATGATTTTTCTTATACAGTTGGTGGTTTGGAAGGACTTCAGGGGTGAACCTGTGTTCTCATCATCTACACTGACAGTTCAGAAGTCTGTTCAAGTTCGTGAATGATGTTGATCAGGAAATCTATTTAAAAATGTTAAACCTACAATGGTAAGGCTGATAGTTATAACCCTCCTTCCTCAATAAAATGTCCCAACATAACTTTTTTTTCTGTCTTGGAGATAACAGATGATTATCGGTTACAATACACAAGTTCACTTTTTCTTCTTTTACCTCTTTCTTTCTGCCTCTCTCTCTGCACTTAATTCTCATTTGAATATGGAAGGAAATATTTACTACTGCCTGTCATAGCTTGAAGTTTCAGAAGACTAAAGCTTGGGATTTTAATTCTTAGCAGTGGTTCCTAGGAAAAATTACTATGTATATGAGGATTTTTTAAATCTTTTTTGTTCTTGTTCTTTTCTAAATCATTCATTCAGAAGCAATATTGAGGCCAGCAGGTGGTGTAGTGGTTAAGGTGCTGGACTTCCATGTAGTTGACCACAGTTTGAGTTCCAGACCCAAGGGCTTGAAACTCACGCTGGCACATGTGCTTGAGTGCCCAAAATCACAAGAGGAGAATGAAAAAGTAGGGGTTGTGGTGTGGCCATCCCCCATAGGGGGTGATTTCTCCCTTTCTGTTTCTTGGTCTCTCTGGCGAGCACATGCCCCCTACAGAAAAAAAAAATATCTCATGACCAGCAGATGGTGTAATGGTTACGTCATTGAATTCCCACGTGGTCCACTGCAATTCACGTTCTGGATCCAGTGGTTTAAAACTCATGCCAGGGTGTATTTGTGCCCAAAGTCCCAAGAGGAGAATGGATATATTTGTGCCCAAAGTCCCAGGAGGAGAATGGACGAGAAGGTATTGCAGTATGGCCATCCCCCCAGCAGGTGATTTCTCACCGTCTTTCTCATCTTTCTCTGTCCCTCCAGCAAGCACATGTGCCCTATGGCAAAAATCTCTCTCTCTCTTAAAAAAAAAAAAAAAGCAATGTTTTATAATCTATTTGAATAAACATTATTTTTAAGTTTCTTTCTTTCTTTCATGAGAAGGAGGGATGAACCGACAAGTAGGCAAGCCCAACAAGGCCCTCACATCTCACTCCACCCCCAGCATCAGCTAGCCGGGATCCTCGGTGCCACACTCCTGACATGTACTGAGAGGTCTTAGGACGTGAACATGAAACCCTTCCATGTGGCTCCAAGTTTGTTTCCACTATGTCATCTTCTGACCTCTAAACAACTTTTTTAACATACTTTAGAGCTTTATGGAGCACCTTTGATCAAAAATTTTTAAATATATAAGTGATCACAAATAGACCATGAACCTCTAAAGATAAGTATAGGCAAGGAAACAGTAAAAAAAAAAAAAATGTGTGAAGAAAAACTTGTGTAGGAGGTAGAGCTTGTGACGAACTTTGAAGAATGAGTAGGATTAATGACAAAAAGAGGGATGTTGTTTCTTTCCATTAGGTGACTGGCCAATTGAAACTGCCATCCTGGACATAATACACTGGAGAGGATCATAATATTGTAGCCTGCTTATAACAGACACTGTGGTTTAATGCAGTGGGTGTAAGTGGGGAACTGTGTACAAGCCTGTAAGAGGATTATAAAAAATTCTTAACATGTTATGCAAAATTTTATAAAAATAAGCATTTTTTATATCTTGGGGCAAGGATGCCCAGCAAATAGTGTCTAGAAAAATGTAATCTAGGTATATTCTACTCCAATATCTAATGGCATTCTACTCTAGAATTTTTTTCTTTCTTTTATGTTTTTCTTCTTCTTCATCTTTACATTCAATTACTTTATAGATTACAGCATACAAAATGATTTTTCTGAGCATGAAAACATTGTATTTTAGGCCAGTCAAAGATATTACCATGCACATTATCCTCAGCAGATAATTTTCCATTTTTGTGTCTCTTAACTGTTTTGCTTCTTTTTCCCCCTTCATTCTCTCCTTTCTACCCACCCTACTCCCCATCTCACTCCAGGGTTTTTTGCCTATTGTCATAGGTAACGAGAATTACCCCGATTCAGGGGTGGGCCTACATCACTCTTAGAGCCCTGTTGTCTAACTAGTGCCCTGGTAACCTCATAACCCCAACTTTATTTGCTGGCACATCTGATGTTGGTCATTGTACTTCTTTTTTAGGATGATTAAAACAAATCATCATACACTGGGTGGCTTAAAATGATAAATTTTTATTTTCCCAAAGTTGTAGAGATAAGAAATCTGAAATTAAGGTGTCAGTAAGACTGTGCTACTTTTGAGACTCTGGGCAGAATATTTCCTTGGCTGTCTAGGTTCCAGTGGTGGCCATCACACATTGGTGTTCCTTGGCTTACAGACACATCACCCTAATCTCTCCTTCCAGGCATTCTCCCTATGTGACTGTCTTTACACGGCATCTTTCTCTTCTTATAAGGAAAATGCTCATATTGTATTGGGTCTACATTAATGACTCCAGCTTAACTTGAACATCTGTGAAGATTCTATATCTAGTACGATCAATGGCAGCTACCAGGAGTTAGGACATCAGTTTATCTTTTTGAGGGATGTCATTCAACTCATAAGATTACTCATCACTGTCTTCCTAAAATGACTACTCCCTTCTACTCTTGTAAAGCCATTATGCCCACAATAATTGACAATAATTGACTTACCCTTCTCAAAATCCCTCAGTTGAGTTTCAGGTCAGTCATTTTTTTCAAAGTCATCAGCAAATCATCCTGAATTCCAAGAGAGTGTGATGTGCCAATGTTTTACATTTTTACTTATAGCCAAATTTGGAGAGCCTCTGAATGGGCTCTGGTATGTTGACTCTGAGTCATTGATCAGTAGTCTCTTAGGCCTCCACACATCTGACATCTGACATAAATAAACAACTACATTTTCCTGGCTTGTTTATGAGCATATCTTGGGGAGCAAAGTCAAAGCTTTCCTGAAGGAAAGATATATTACACCCATTGCTTTTCCTATCTACAAAGCTGGTCACTCTGTCATAAAAGAAAATTAGATTGGTTTGACATTATTTCTTCTTCCTATGGCCAACTTGACTATTATCCAATCCTCTTTGCTACTATATGAATCCAAAGAGGAAAAATGCACACAAATATAACATTTTGCTTCAAATGTAAGGCTGCCCAAATTTTATGTACTATTTCCTTGAAAGATAACTGTTTTGATCCTCCTGGATAAATGGGTATTGTTGGCCTGTTTGGCCTTGATAAAAAAAAAAAAAGAAAAACTTTACAATTCTCCTGGGAAATTACAAATTTCAGATTATCCTGATTCAAAAAAAAAAAAGATTCATCATGTTAGCTTATTACTTCCTTAAATTTCCCTGAAACTCTCTTGAGACCATATGTTGAACTGTGCAGCAGGAACTAGTAATGCAAATATGGGACATTATAACTTATAAGACAGAGCAAATAACCTACACTGAATAAGAGAATTTCCCAATTGCTCTATATGACCATTTTTCTATTTTAATATTATAACTAAAGTGGTAGCCTGACATATTAACTATTCCTAATAGAGGAAAGGAATTTTACCCTAAGTTTGAGTTGTTTGTTTGCTTGTTTGTTTTTCCCATAGCTCTTTTTAACTTTACAATGAATAATACTCTGTTACTGAATTCAGGAAGAACAAAATTTTATTCACTAAATTTTACTAACTACAAATGATCTTGAATCATTTGGGTTATCAGGAGAACATTAGTAGCTTGTCACTGTGTGTGACATTTGCCTATGCACATGGCTGAGTGTGATGGCGTCCTGCTAAATTTGGTTTGAAAGGTAGTCTCAGCTCTTTAGATTCACCTTGGCAACCACCCGATAACAGATTGCTTCTGAAAGCAAGTTTCACTATCTTGACCCTAGATGTAAGGTTGTCTATCAACTTCCTGTCTTCTCATTTCCCTTTTCTACAACTGATTTATGGTATAACATCTACATTTTCCTCCTTCCATAGTTTTATCCCCTATCTTTTCTTCTCCTTCATTCCTCTTACTGAACTTTCAAGTGATTTCATTCAATATATTTCTAGCAAAGATCCCCTTATTTGGGATGTTTATATAATAACATCATGGACCATTATTAAGTTACCAAATACTCAACTTTGGCTATGTTGCAGTTATTAACAGAAGGTAGGGAAATGGAGTGTCTAAAACTTTAAAGCCTTGCTTAATTTTCAAACCCCAAGTTTTAGTCAACTCCCTGCTGCTTAATAACTGAATACCATGGACTAGATAATTTATTAAAAAAATAAAAGTTCATTTAACTGGCAGTTTTGAAGGTCTAAGGTCAAAGAGTCTCATCTGGTAAGGGTTTCCTCACGATGGAGCAGGGCATCGCATTGTGAGAGTAACAGTTTGTGTCTCTGTCTCTGCTCTGGACTTAGTCTCCTTACAAAACCACCAGTATTCAATCATGGGAACCACGTATTGCCTGGCCACAGGTGTGCACTGCCGTCGCTGGTAATGAGGCAATCAAGAAACTAAAGCAGGATGAGTCCAAAGTGAATTCTCTGGTTTTGTTAGAGACCACAGTTCAAAACAGGTACCATCTGCAGTTTTCACTCCTCACGTCTCCATGTTGAAACCCCACTGCAAAACCACTGGAGCACAGGCTTAAATATTTCAAATATTTGAAGTTTGCAAGAACACAGTATTGTTGAAAACAATAAGCCTGAAAACTTAATATTTGATCAAGACCTACAGTAGATAATTTAAGCCAAGACAATTCTCTTCTATTTGCTGGGAGAGGATTTTCTTGGTTTATTTCGTTTAAGCCATGTGACTGTTTAAATCTGCATATTTATTATCTAGGAACTAACCACAGAACCAATATTTCCTGATTTTTTTCCCCTAAGTATTTTGGAATTTATAAGGATTGGCTTTAAACTGGTCTGACACAGGAGCTGGTTGCAGTCATTAGGGAATTCTGCCCTAGAAAAATCTTTGCTGCCAGAGCCTGCAATAAAAACACTCTAAATTGAATGGAGACTCATATTACTATTTATGCTTTGATGGGTCTAGTGGTCATTGGAGTGAGACTCTGGGGGCCCACTTGAGTAGAGTGGCAAGAAAGTCACTGACCCAAGGACCAGCAGTTGGCATAATGGTTATGTCTCTGGACTCCCATGTAGTCGACCACAGTTTGAGTCCTGGACACGGTAGCTTAAACTCATGCCAGGTGCATGTGCGTGTGTGTCCAAGATCCTGAGATAAGAATGGAGGGGAAGGGATTGCGGCGTGGCCATCCCACCTGGAGGGTAAGTTCTTGCTTTCTGTCTCTGTCTTTCTGGTGGGTGCACACGCCCTATAGCAAAAACCTCTCAAAAAAAAAAAAAAAAAGAAAAGAAAAGAAAAAAGATAGTCACTGGCCCAGAGGTAAGGTGATGGTGGGGCAGCCAAGGGACAGACAACTGCTGACGTATGCCCACAGGTCAGCCAGGTGCCCAGTGCAGAATATAAGCAGTTGAATACAGAGGTTGCATCACACTCATGGCAGGGACCCACGGGCTGCAAAGTCAAGAAGATACTTCTCTCCTTGATGTAGACCAGGGCTCTTCAGTCAGCATCTTATTTCCTTTCAAGATTACTTCAATTTCAGGTACTTCATTTCTTCTCTCCATTTGCTCTCTAGTCAGCATCTTGTTTCAAGATTACTAGCAATTTTAGGTACTTCATTTCTTCTCTCCATTTGCTCTCATTCTTCATTACTCCTGTTTCCTTTTATTATTTTCTTCTTACTATCAACTGCCCACCAAGGTTATTGTTTTCATTCTTATATTTTAATAATACCTCATTTAATTTTATGTTTAAATAATTTAAGTAAGGTTTGCGTTAACAATGAGAGACTGATTGGTTACTATAACATCTATGAACATAATCCCTTGAGGTTCTTTATAAAGGCTGATTTGGAAAGAAAATTTTAGAGCTCTTATAGATTCAAATTTTTATTCAACAAATAAGATATTATTAAACACTTGCAATAGTCAGATATTATGATATTAATGGAAATTCAAAGATGGCAAACCCAACATAAGAGGAGTGAGTGGGGCTGGTGTTTACTCTTCAAAGCATGGTAGAGTCCAAGCATTGTTGACTCCTTCTACCTAGCTAACAAAGTCCAGCTCCCAGGTACACAGTCCTAGAGAATAACTTGGATATTCTGGCATTTCTTTTTTAAAAGAAAACCATAATTATTTATTTAATTTTATGTATAATTATTGTTATTATTCTTAATTTTACTATAAGGCACATGTGCTCACCAGAAAGAGATAGAGAGAGAGAGGGAAAGCGAGAAAGTAAGCTGCCAGGTCTTTAGATTTGAACCACGGTTCACCATGTGGTAGTCCAGCGCCTTACCCACTACACCACCTGCAGGCTCCAATCCTGGCATTTTTTTAAAGATAAAAGTGACCACATTACACAGATCTGAACAGTCAAATGTACATGAAAATGTACTGGGTTTTTCTAGATAAGATTCTGTATTTTTTATTTAAAATATATGGCTAGAACATTCTAGACACATGGATAAAAACAAGGTAAATAAAACATATAGTTCCTGAGACTATCTATAGACATATACTCCTTCATTTAAAGATATTGATTCTATAAATTTTCTGCCTAAGTGGAAACAGTTCTGGAAGATATAGGGCATCGTACCCTCGCAACATGGGAGAGTGAAAAGAGTTCCAATGTTGGATGATTCCTGAGACTGAAATCTACTTTTCCCTCTCATTACTTGTGTAGCCTTGGGTATGTGACTGTGCTTCTCTGAGCCTCAGTCTCCTGATCTTAATCAACAGGTTGTATAATTTTACTGCTTCACAGAGAAGTTGATAAAGGTAAAAATTATGTACACAAAGCACCCAGAAAATGCCTAGTCCATGGTAACTACTTCAAACATGCTAGCTGTAGTTTTCATTATTTATTATTATTATTCATAGCTCTGCAATAATTGACTTATTGGGCTGCTGTCAAAATGGCAGTGAGGTGGGAACAAAACATTTTGCTAGATGAGAATAAAGCACTACAAGAAAAACTTTTCCATTTTATCCTCACCTGTGGACAGCTTTTCCTTTATCTTTCGTTAACTGGATAACTGAAAAGTAATTTCTAGAGGGATTCCTCTATGCATTACCCATAAGACACATTGCCTTGTTAAATGATGAACACAGAGCTGGTCTGATGAGTTACACAGTGATTCCAAACCAAGGATCAAAATGAACCTTGAGTTTTATGTTTCTGATCTGCTCTATTTATTTATTTAAGTTTCCCCAAAATTGGTGAATATTAATACCATTCATTGAGAAAGCAAGTCCTGCTGTAGGAGCAGATTTGAAGAAGAAAAGAGTTACTTTGAAGTACCTGCAGAATACTCATGTGGGTACCATGGGCGATTCAGCAACAGGAAGGTTAAGAAAAAAGATGGTTTAATACCAAACCCAAGGACTGCTCATCTTAAAGAGCCAAAATGAGGAAAAACAAAATTAGCAAATGAAATAAAAATAAACATTAAGAAAAATCAGAAAGATTTAGTATCATTAAGCAAAGTTAGTTAAAAGTGTTAAAGAAAAGGACAAAGTGGAAATAAATCCATATTTTATAAAAACATTTTTAAAATACCTACCTTCTTCAATAATTGCAATTATAAGTGAAATAATAACTATCAAAATTTCTATAAGGATTTTCATAAACTGAATCATTCCAGTAACTATAAATATTAAAAGATATGTTTTATTTTATGAAATTCAGTGGCTCATAATTCAATTCCATTTAAATGAACAAATAGTCAACATTTTAATAAATAGAGTACTTCGTGATATGCACTTGGATTTGTAAGTTTACCAGAATCTAAGGAGTGTATCCTAAAAGTAATGAGAACTCTTTTTACAAATATGTCATCCAAATACACATTCCCCTCATTTCATTATCTAGCTAGATCATGTATGAGGAGACTTCAAAAAATTTGTGGAAAGTAGAATTGAAGTATGAGTTTTTAATGTTGTAAAACCTTCTGAGATCCAGGCATATTTTTTCATGATACACGTTTTCAGTGAACTTTTCAAAAATCCCTTGTATTTTATTTATTGATGTTACCTTTATTCATGATGGCTACAGCCTTTGGGATATTTTAACTGGAAGTAGAGGAGAATGCATGGTTTTCAGATTTACACATCCTAAATTTGAAATCTTATATTGCTTTTTTACTCTGTAACCTTGAGTGTTACATAAACCTCTATGCTTTAATAGTCTTATCCGAATGATGAAAAAAATAATATTGAGCTTCTGTAAAGATTATAAATAGCATGAATTAATCAGTTAACACAGCAGCCAGAACACACTAGAACGTTGGCAAGTTCTTGTTGATATTGGTATTATTAGTATAGGGGCAGTTGACAAAATCTTATTTCTTTGCAATTGTATACATAATTACATGTCAACTTTACTTATTGTCTTTGAAACAATAAGACATTTTTAATCATCCAACTTATAGATTTTGTTCTGAATGACTTTGAGTGCTCTCTAAAACCTAAAAATCCATTTTCAAGTAGGTGAAGGATAAACAGTTGCTAAAGAACCCTAATGAATGCATCAAAGAATATGAAGGAAGTTTCCAAAACTGTATAAGAAAATATTTTAGGTAGTGACATCATGGTTGCAATAAAAATAAATTTTCTCAAGTCACCTTGAGAGCCTAAAGTAATTCAAAAATACAATAGTATTTTTAAAAGTAGAATAAATCCTATTATAACTAATAACATTTTTTTGAGAGATTTTTGCTACAGGGCGTGTGCACTCGCCAGACAGACAGAGAGAGACATAGAGACAGAAAGCGAGAAATCACCCTCCAGGGGGGATGGTCACGCTGCAATCCCTTCTCCTCCATTCTCCTCTCAGGATCTTGGGCACGCACGCACACGCGCCCGGCGTGAGTTTTAAGCCACCGGGTCCGGGACATGAACTGCGGTCAACTACGTGGGAGTCCAGCAACATAGCTATTATGCTAACTGCTGGTTCCCAATAACTAATAACATTTTGAGGAAAAGAAAAAAGATTACATAGAAAATGAACTATATATGTAGTTAATTTAAAATATTTGTCCTATGTATTCTTCAACTACATTATTTATTTCATAGTCACAATTTTTTGTGGTAACATTTTGCTGTTACTAGCATTAGACATTTTTTTTTAAAAAAGCTAAAGAATAAACAACAAACTTACATTACACCAAACCTAATTTTTCACCAAACCATCATTCTCCACTAAAATATATATCTATTATATATATCTATTAAACACAAATAAAAGTGAAGACTACTTGGATCAGCAGATGATGTGGTTGTTAGGGCACTGGACTCCCCATGGCAGACCACGGTTTGAGTCACAGACCCAGTGGCTTAAAAATCACACTTGATGTGTGTTCATGTGTGCCCAAAACCCCAAGAGGAAAATGGAAGAGAAGAGACTATGGCACAGCCATTTTCCCTGGGAAGTGATTTCTCACTTTCCCTTCTCTGTCTATCTCTGGCAAGTGCACATGTCCTTTGGCAAAAACCTTAAATAATAAAAAAGAAGACATCTCATATGTATATATTTATATAGGGGCTAGAGAAATAAATCAATTTATGTGTTCAATTGCTTTCTATTTGCCAAATAGTTAGATTTATTAAAAATATTCTACTTTAGTGTACAGTATGATAAATGTGTTTGAATTTCATCAAGTGTACATGTAATTTTTGTATTTGCTTTCATTACATGGAGCTAGTCTTGGTCAACATGTTCACATACTGACATTAGTTTTGTTTAAATTTTATTTGTTTTAACATTTCTTGGGAACGTTAACATTTGAAGAGCTTTGTGCTAGATATTTTATGCGGATTATATATCTTCTGATTGTATTCTGACAATAATAAAAAATAAAAAATAAATGAAAAACATTGTTAACTAGGTCCTATCATTAACCACACTGAGAGATGAAAAGTTTAGGTTTAGAAACTGAGAGTTTTGCCCCAAATGTTCTAAAGCCTTTCCATATTCAAATACTAAACCCAACAGCTTGGACACAAGGAAAAACAGAAATAAAAATGATGATAAACAGCCTTCACCTTTTAAAGACCGCTAATGAATTGGTGATATGCAAATGCTTCTGAAAATAGTCTAAGAAAGTCTCCCTCAGTACTAATCTGACACTGAGCTAGCTATCGAACTGCACAGTTGTTTAAGAAGATACGTTCTGGGGGACCAGCAGTTAGCGTAATGGCTATGCCGCTGGACTCCCCTGTAGTCGACCGTGGTTTGAGTCTTGGACCCAGTGGCTTAAACTCATGCCAGGCGCGTATGCGTGCATGCCCAAGATCCCAAGAGGAGAATGGAGAAGGGATTGTGGCATGGCCATCCCCCCTGGGGGGTAATTTCTCACTTTCTGTCTCTCTGTCTCTCTTTCTTTCTGGCGAGCACACATGCCCTATAGTGAAAACCTCAAAAAAAAAAAAAAAAAAAAAAAAAATTTTTTCTATCAGTTTTCATATGGGCTTTGCATTTGACACCCGCCTGACCCTAGGAACTTCACTTTCCTATGAATCAGTTTTCTCATCTATCAACTGGGGGTAATACATACCTGATAAAATTGTTGAGGACTGAATAATATCAAAGTCACGTAGACTTGTGTATATCATATAACCAAGACTATGTAAATATCTATTAATAATAAATTACATTTAAAAATCTGTAGGAGTAGGTCAGTCAGTGGTATGGTGGTCAGTAAGGTTGGATCCCACATAAATGACAGTCTGGTTCAAGTCTCAGACCCATGGCTTGAAAAACATGCCTCAAAGGAAGAAGTCGAGGAGAAAGGAGGGAGAAGTGGAAGCCTGCAGTGGCCATCTCCCATGGGAGCTGCTTTCTTTTTCTCTCTCTCTCTGTTTTACTCCAGTGAGTGCAAAAGATATGTTCTATCAGTTTTCATATGGGCTTTGCATTTGACACCCGCCTGACCCTAGGAACTTCACTTTCCTATGAATCAGTTTTCTCATCTATCAACTGGGGGTAATACATACCTGATAAAATTGTTGAGGACTGAATAATATCAAAGTCACGTAGACTTGTGTATATCATATAACCAAGACTATGTAAATATCTATTAATAATAAATTACATTTAAAAATCTGTAGGAGTAGGTCAGTCAGTGGTATGGTGGTCAGTAAGGTTGGATCCCACATAAATGACAGTCTGGTTCAAGTCTCAGACCCATGGCTTGAAAAACATGCCTCAAAGGAAGAAGTCGAGGAGAAAGGAGGGAGAAGTGGAAGCCTGCAGTGGCCATCTCCCATGGGAGCTGCTTTCTTTTTCTCTCTCTCTCTGTTTTACTCCAGTGAGTGCACATGCCCTCTGATAAATTTATTTCTCTGGATAAATCACCTAAAGCGTCTTTATGTATTCAGAGTAACCATTAATTAGATCATTTACCTTCTGGTGGTACCTCTTAAATTTAGCCTTAGATTCCCAGAGAATAATGGGTCTTGATTTTTACATTTTAGTTGAAGAAATACAGTATTTTCAAAAGCACAACTACTTTAATTCTGAAATCAGGCACCTGAAGAGGTTTTTCTGAGTGAGTGTATTAACTCTCATTGAGAATTTTCATGTGCCATTGATCCATGCTTTGTTGAATATACTTCTGATGGAAAAGCCAATTAAATGCCATAATTAATTGACTTTACTTTCCTCAGTCAGAGCTAAATGGAAGGGGAAATGGGGGGAGGGGGAAGGAAGAGGGAAGTATCCTATGCTTTACAAAGATTCTACCCAAAAATTCAAGAATGAACAAAACCCTCTACTATTTAGAAAATGGAGCAAAGGAAAAAGGATAGAAAAGAGACAAGTTGTCTTAAAGACTGTCAGCAATTCATCAATTATCTGACTTTTTCTATAGACTAATTATGCCCTGTGCTATACACAGGCCATTAGTAACATGTGGTTGTTTAAATGAAATCAAATTAAAAATTTCATCTCATCGACCACATTTCATTTGCTCAAAGTATAGATGCTCCTCAATTTACAATGGGGTTACATTCGAGGAGCTCATCATAAGTTGAAAATATCTCAGACAAATAAGCATTTAGTACAACTGATCTACCAAACATCAGAATTTAGCTTAATCTACCTAAAAACTGCTCAGAGTACTTACATTAGCCTGCATTTGGGCAAAATTATTCAACACAAGGCTTATTTTATAATAAAATGTTGAATATTTTATATAACTCATTAAATGCTGTACTGACAGTGAAAAATAAAACTGCTAGCTTAATACTGCTGCCCAGCATTTTGAGAGAATATCATACTGCATATGTTAGTCTTAAAAGTCACAACTTAAAATTTGAAATACAGTTTCTACAGAATGTGTATTGCTTTTGCACCTTGTAAAGTCAAAAGATAGCAAGTAAAAACATCCTAAGTTGGGGACCATCTGTATTGGACATAGCAGATACAGAATATTTCCTACCCCAAACCCTGGATTGGAATTTCCATTTTAACAAAATCCTCCAGGTGATCTAAAAATGTAAAGTCTGACAAACACTGCCTTGCCTATTGGATTGCTTACCTTTGGCTTCACTGTTATGCAGATCAATTCAAATCACTGAACTGATTGCAGTGTAGTAATGTACTAATGTCTGAGTCTTGAAAGAAAAGACCATATCTAATTAGTTGATAGTATCTCTTCTATAACTTTTCTTGGTTTCCTGGAAATTTGTCAGCCATTTTTTTGCTTCCAAATTCACAGCCAACTTTCACAAGGACTGATAAGAAAGTAAATATAAATGGCAAATTTGGAGTTTTTATTTTCTTTTTACTTTTGATCCTTCTAGTGTTCTGTGCATTTTATTTATTTATTTTTTTAATAAATGAGCTAATTCAGAAATAAGACTTCCATCAAAATCCATGCAAATATGTGAGGTGAATTAAGAAAGGCTGAAGCCTGGAAAAATTACTGTTCCACTAAGAAGTTTTGAAGTAGAACACAGACAGGCCTTGTATTTAAAAGAATTAATAACAAGTTTCTAACATTTTCAGAATCCATTTCAGGTTTTCTATGAAACTTGAGAAAGCAGAGTTGGCATCACCCTTCAACCAAGATGAAAACTAAAGGCAATTTTGAAAATAAAAACTGCATTAAAATTAGAATTGATGAGATTCAGCGTTTTAAGAAACACTAAGTTCCACAAACCATGAATTCCTCTTGAGCCAGATATCCTTGAGGACAATGGCTGCTGCATGTTCCGTCTCTGTGTGTCAAGTGTCTGTACTAGTATCTGAAACAGAGTAGGCATTCTGTAAATATTTGTTGAATTCAATTATATTGAATTGCCCTCAGTTCAGGGATGGGAAAAAGGAAAGGACATTTCATTGTAACATATCTATTCACCTGAGAAACATATCTCATTAACTATCTCATTATGTTCAAATATCTCATTCTAAAATGAACTTAGTTGCCTTGAGAAAAATGTAAAACTACCCCTAATTCAGAAAATGGAGTAAAAATATAATTATCTGGACAACCCTAAGTCAAATTAACTGAAATGTTATACTATTTGCACATGTGAAACCAATTGTTGAATAGTTTTGATGATCTTTTTTATTTGTCAAACGTATAAAACTCACTGAAAGTTTGTGTCTGTTATCGTTCTTTCCCTTGTTTACTTTAATAAAAGAAAAAGCCAGGAAAATATTTGAGTCCATTTTTTTAAGTCCATGGTTCTGCCTTTTTTTTATCATACTTTTTATTTGAATATAAAAATATGAAGGCATGCACTTTCAATAATGACAGTACTCAAATTTTTGGCAGGAGAAATGAGTCTTCTAATACAAATTTGATTTTAAGTATTTTCTTTTAGTTCAAAAAATATAGTACACTAGTGTCAGCAGTAATTCACTTTGTACTAAGTGAGAAATATAGCTGGAGTCCTGGGCATGCAGAAAGCAAAAGGTCAAATGTCAGTATTAAGACCAGAGTTTAATGACTTACCTTTGATCATTCTGTTATTGATGTTTTCTCCTGACATATGATGATATCTCTTCATGGATTCCCTCCAGGACCCTGGACCATTCCTAATTGCTCTACTGTAGTTTCCTCATCTGAAAGAGGTTTATGAACAAAGGAACAAGGTAGCCATGGGAAGGGAGGACTTCCTGGACCAACTGCATATGGGGTGGGGAAAGATGAACTCAGTCAATTATTTTGTTTACATTTTAGGTTCTAGACAGCCATCATCTTACTAGACTCTAGTGTTACCATATTAGTATTATGGTTCTTGAAAATATCACTCAGAAGGTAAGCACAGGATGGAAATGTGCCTAAAAAACCTACAATGAACATGCCTAGGATCAACTCAGTTTTCTTCAAGAAGATTACCCTTGACAAATCTTGCCAACAAAAACAATATTCCTTTTCACTGCTTACTTTGTCAACAGCTCACATCTATTTACTCCTAACTTGGCACAGAGCCTGCATTCAAGCTCAAATGTCATTTGAAAATGTGAGACTCACAGACTATTGGGGATAGAAGGCCTTTAAAAATCATCTAGGCCTATCATCAATCTGAATGACTCTCAGAAACTTGAACAATCCCAGCGATGTGGAACTCACTACTCCCCTAGGCAACTAATTCTATCCTTGGACTCCTTGCTTTCAGACAAATGAAAGTAACAGTTGTACTTGAGCTGTGTACTTATGCCTTTCTGATACACTAAGTCTCCTTTCCCAGCCTGGAGTAGATTGCAGAGAGAAAAGCATTTCAGTAAAGAATTGAGGAGTTTCCTACTTAGGTATTTTTAACAAATAAAAACTCAAGTGTTCAAAATAATCAGTGTGAATAACATTAGCATAATATGAAAAGCAACCATGCATTAATATTAACAAAAATTGGTGGGGTTTTTTTGTGTGTGTTTTTGTTTTTAGAGGTTTTCCCTATAGGGCGCAGGCGCTCTCCAGACAGACAGAGAGAGACATAGAGACAGAAAGCGAGAAATCACCCCCCAGGGGGGATGGTCACGCCGCAATCCCTTCTCCTCCATTCTCCTCTCAGGATCTTGGGCACGCACGCACACGTGCCCAGCATGAGTTTTAAGCCACCAGGTCCAGGACGTGAACCGTGGTCAACTACGTGGGAGTCCAGCGACATAGCCATTACGCTAACTGCTGGTTCCCAACAAAAATTGTTTATAAAACCGATATAAAAGATTATCATATATACTATCTGTGATTGACCATATTTTAGTTTTATACTGCCACTTTTTATATCCCTTAAGACATATCCTTGAGCTGGCCCCATAGCCTAGTAGTTAAGAGAACTGAATAACACATGGCTGACCATGGTTCAAATCCTAGCCCTGGAGGTTTGAAAACTGCCAGGTATGTGTGAGTGTGACCCTAAATCTCTAAAGAAAAGAGAAATGGAGAAAAAAAAATGCAGCATGACCACAGCCCATTGGGAGTGCTTTCTCCCTCCTCTGTGTCTCTGGCGAGCACATGCAACTTCTAGCAACTGAGAGATAGAGAGAGACATATCCTCTACGAGAAAACATGTGCATGCAGCAAGAAACTAATTTCTTCTTCTTTCCCTGTCTGCTATTAAAGTTAGCTCTAGTTCATAGTACACACACAAACCTTTGCTCTGTCTCTATTAAAACCATTATGTTAACATTTCTTTTCTTCCGGTCTTTGTCATTCTTAATTCTCAAAAGTTTTTATTCTTGCTACCTGTATTTCCTTGCTACTTTAACTCAGTGCCCTTTTATCCCTAATTATTAGCATTATTGTGCTAATTCTATTCTCTTTTTTCTTTTTTAAGATGTTTTTGCCATAGGACACATAAGCTTGCCAGAAAGAGACAGAAACAGACAGAGGGAAAGTAAGATATCACCACTCTGGAGGAATGGCCACACCACAATCCTTCCTCCTCCATTCTCCTCTCAGGATTTTGGATGCGTGCACACACACGCGTGCGCATGCGCCTGGGTTGATTTTCAAGCTGCTGGGTTTGGGTCTCGAATTGTGGTCAGCCATATGGGAGTCCAGCACCTTAACTATCACACCATCTGCTGTCCCCTAGTTCTAGTCTTTTAAGATCATCAGTAAATTCCAAAATTCCAAAGAACATTTTTTCAGGTCTAAGAAGAACACATTTCAGCAATGCACCTAAATCTGTTAATAAGGGCTTCGCCTTAGATCCATTGCTTAATTCCTATTATCTACCTACTCTTAACTTTTCATGCTGTCTGCCAACATTTTTCAGGTCTAAGAAGAATTTCAGCAATGCACCTAAATCTGTTGATAAGGGCTTCGCCTTAGATCCATTGCTTAATTCCTATTATCTGCCTGCTCTTAACTTTTCATGCTGTCTGCCTTTCTATTAGGCATTTGCGCACTCCAAAAATCCACCCTTGGCCATTTTCTCTTCTGCTGCACATGCCCTCCCTGAGATGTACCATATATTTTCATTTTTTTAGACACCTACAGACTTCTAGCCTTGGTCTCTCCCACAAACATCAGGCTCGTTTATCCTTCAAAAAAGAATGAATTATGAAATAATAGCTACAGGATAAATGGGAATTAGTGAGGGATAATGTAGTGCAAATCTATCTTGAGAAGACAAGAATAAGGTGAGAACATAGAAACACATATTTAAAAATTAAAGATGGGGGCCAGACAGTGGCACAGCTGAATGCAACACTCTGCAATTCTGACCAACATGGGAAAGTTCTGGGTCCGCATCTAGATGTTCCTGTATGTATGTAGTGGGTGTATATACCTCCATGATCCAGGGCTGGTTGAGACTGGGATGGATTGCAACATTAGACCTTGATGGGAGGTGGCTATCTCTATTTGTCTATTTTTCTCTTTCTCATTCATGGAAGAAAGAAATAAAGGAAAAAAAAAAGCTTGAAGATAGGAAAAAAATTGTTATATCCAAGAAATTAAATGAAAATTAGTCTGACTAAATCAGTCTTACGATGGTGAGATGGAAAAGAGCTGAGACATATGAGACTTTATAATTGATATAAAAAAGTTCAGGCTTGGGACCAGCAGTGGGCATGGTGGTTAAGGGTGCTGGGCTCCCACATGGCTGATCACAGTTTGAGTCCTGGCCCTGGTAGCTTGCTCTCTCTCTCTCTCCCTCTCTGGTCAAATGAAAAGAAAATAAATGAATAAAGTAATAAAATAATTTTTTTTAATTCTTAAAAAAAAAGTTCAGGCTTTATCTAAGTGTATTAGAAGATAGGAATAGTTAATAAAATAATTTTTTTTAATTATTAAAAAAAGTTCAGACTTTATCTAAGTGTATTAGAAGATAGGAATAGTTGAATGAGTTATATGACCAGATGTACATTTTATATAAATGTCTCAATAGAAGCAATAGATTTATAAGGAAAGGGAGCGATGCAGAACAATCAAGGAATATTCAGAAGTCCATTCAAGAGATGATGAAGGGGTTGCACTAAGACAGTAATAGTTGAAATAGAGAGGATAAAGACTGAATTTATCTGTAGAGGTGAGTAAATCTTATTTTCTGAGTAAAATGGTTAAGATTTCATTACTGATTAGATTTGTGAAATAGAGGGGAGAAAAGCATGAAGAAATCTCTCCAGGATTCTAACTAGGCAGCTTGATGGATGCTGGCTCCTTTCACAGACAAGACAAGCTGAAAGGGAAGAGCAAGCTGGAGGCCAAAAATATGACTGAAGCTTTCAATATTAACATCAGACTATCTTTTGGACATCTCCATGTGGTTATCCCATAGGCACCTCAAAATAAGAAAGTCTAAGCTTCACAAGAAAGTGTGTGTGTGGGGGGAAGATCACCAAAAGAGAAAAGAATCTGGATATACTGTTGGAATGCAAACTGGACAAGCAATAATTGCAGCTATTCTCATTTTCCTCTCAAAAAAAAACACTTTTCTCTCTCTTCTTCAGTCCTAATATTCCATAGGCCAAAATACATTTTGACACTTTCTAAATTTTTTATTAATATCTTAAGAATACATTACTCACAAGGCCATGAGGCTGAAGAACCACTTAAGCACATGACTCCCTCACCCTAAAATCTTCACTAGCTCCCCACTGTTCACAAAATGATGTTTGAATTCCTCAAGCCTTTTGTCATCTGTCTTTTCTCTTTTATCCAAGTTAAGTTTTCCTATATGGAGCCCATAAAAGGCCATGATAGGTTGCCAATCTACCAAAGAAGATCTGAGAACTTCCCACTTCCCTTGTCCATAATCCATGATTTGGATCACATTGCCTTCCAGCTCATCCATCTGCAATAGTTTTTTCTTAAGATTTTTTTTAAATTTAACTTTATTTATTTTATTTTTAATTTTGACCACAGAGGGACAGAGTAATAGAGAAAGAGAGAGAAAGTGACAAAGCAAGTTGCCAAGTCTGGGACTTGAACTGTGGTCAGCCATGTGGGAATCCAGCACCCTTAACCACCATGCCACCTGCCAGCCCATTATTCATCTGCAATGCTTATTAATGGTCTAGCCATCGTTCAAAGTCCAGTTCAGACATTCATTTAAACTTGAAGCTTACCCAAATAACTCCTGTCAGAAGTGATTATGCTCTTCTTTGAGTTCCTATGCAACATATGGAGTTTGTCTAGGCTAGAACTATCTTATATTATAGGTACATAATGTGAGGAGGGAGGAATAGATCAAATAATTATGTATAAGTATTCAATTATTTCAAACAGCTCATTGCTTACTGGTGACAATATTGAATACCCCTGGGATGTGGAATAACAGAAAATATTAATGTATTCCCACATTCCCTTACATTCTGGGATGCTAATAGCAGAAGACTACTTGCCCCAGCATATTCCAAGAGTCCAATATTATCCTTCCTCAGTAACTCAAATGAGACCCAGCTCTGTGCTACTTCAGGACTCCCCTTGCTTACTTGCCTCTACAAAACTCCAGGTTTTCTCCCTCTTCTTTTATTTGTTCTTTTGCTAGTGAACATTTTTCCTATTGCAATGGGCTACTTGAGAGACCAAACGTACAAACAGACAATGGACAGACCCTACATAAAAATAGAACTCTGACACAACAGGCAGTGCTTTGTCTTGGAAACCAACCATTTGTCTACAGTCTTTATCCCAGGAAACCAGCCTGCTACTAATCAGACTTTTAGGAAGTCAGACTACTATCTCCAGCAACAATTCAGGATGCCAAACAGTAGCTTTTGTAATAATCAGCCCCAAATAGCCAGGACCTGGTCAGTAACTGACATCTTCCCTAACTTTTGTTCTTGGTTTCAACTTAAGACCAATAAGGGAAAGCCAAATAGGCACCCCTAACTAATCACATTGGATGCCCCTCTTCTAGTTAGCCTGTCTACAGCTGTCCATGCTAACAGTCTCTGATCAGCACATTTGCGAAACCCTCCCTTTTTATCTTTAAGAGTTTTTTTGCTATAGGGTGTGTGGGCTCACCAGAGAGGCTGAGAGAGACAGGAAACAGAAAGTGAGAAATTACCCCACAGAAGGGATGGCCACATTGCAACTCTTCTCCTCCAGTCTCCTCTAGGAAATCATGCACATGCACCCAGCATCAGTTTCAAGCCTCCAGGTCCTGGTCTTGAGTCTTACGATGGTGAGATGGAAAAGAGCTGAGAGATATGAGGCTTTATAATTGATATAAAAAAGTTCAGGCTTGGGACCAGCAGTGGGCATGGTGGTTAAGGGTGCTGGGCTCCCACATGGCTGATCACAGTTTGAGTCCTGGCCCTGGTAGCTTGCTCTCTCTCTCTCTCCCTCTCTGGCCAAATGAAAAGAAAATAAATGAATAAAGTAATAAAATAATTTTTTTTAATTCTTAAAAAAAAAGTTCAGGCTTTATCTAAGTGTATTAGAAGATAGGAATAGTTGAATGAGTTATATGACCAGATGTACATTTTATATAAATGTCTCAATAGAAGCAATAGATTTATAAGGAAAGGGAGCGATGCAGAACAATCAAGGAATATTCAGAAGTCCATTCAAGAGATGATGAAGGGGTTGCACTAAGACAGTAATAGTTGAAATAGAGAGGATAAAGACTGAATTTATCTGTAGAGGTGAGTAAATCTTATTTTCTGAGTAAAATGGTTAAGATTTCATTACTGATTAGATTTGTGAAATAGAGGGGAGAAAAGCATGAAGAAATCTCTCCAGGATTCTAACTAGGCAGCTTGATGGATGCTGGCTCCTTTCACAGACAAGACAAGCTGAAAGGGAAGAGCAAGCTGGAGGCCAAAAATATGACTGAAGCTTTCAATATTAACATCAGACTATCTTTTAGACATCTCCATGTGGTTATCTCATAGGCAGATCAAAATAAGAAAGTCTAAGCTTCACAAGACAGTGCATGTGGGTGGGGGGGGAAAGATCACCAAAAGAGAAAAGAATCTGGATATACTGTTGGAATGCAAACTGGACAAGCAATAATTGCAGCTATTCTTCTCATTTTCCTCTCAAAAAAAAACACTTTTCTCTCTCTTCTTCAGTCCTAATATTCCATAGGCCAAAATACATTTTGACACTTTCTAAATTTTTTATTAATATCTAATTGCAGCTATTCTCATTTTCCTCTCAAAAAAAAACACTTTTCTCTCTCTTCTTCAGTCCTAATATTCCATAGGCCAAAATACATTTTGACACTTTCTAAATTTTTTATTAATATCTTAAGAATACATTACTCACAAGGCCATGAGGCTGAAGAACCACTTAAGCACATGACTCCCTCACCCTAAAATCTTCACTAGCTCCCCACTGTTCACAAAATGATGTTTGAATTCCTCAAGCCTTTTGTCATCTGTCTTTTCTCTTTTATCCAAGTTAAGTTTTCCTATATGGAGCCCATAAAAGGCCATGATAGGTTGCCAATCTACCAAAGAAGATTTGAGAACTTCCCACTTCCATTGTCCATAATCCATGATTTGGATCACATTGCCTTCCAGCTCATCCATCTGCAATAGTTTTTTCTTAAGATTTTTTTTAAATTTAACTTTATTTATTTTATTTTTAATTTTGACCACAGAGGGACAGAGTAATAGAGAAAGAGAGAGAAAGTGACAAAGCAAGTTGCCAAGTCTGGGACTTGAACTGTGGTCAGCCATGTGGGAATCCAGCACCCTTAACCACCATGCCACCTGCCAGCCCATTATTCATCTGCAATGCTTATTAATGGTCTAGCCATTGTTCAAAGTCCAGTTCAGACATTCATTTAAACTTGAAGCTTACCCAAATAACTCCTGTCAGAAGTGATTATGCTCTTCTTTGAGTTCCTATGCAACATATGGAGTTTGTTTAGGCTAGAACTATCTTATATTATAGGTACATAATGTGAGGAGGGAGGAATAGATCAAATAATTATGTATAAGTATTCAATTATTTCAAACAGCTCATTGCTTACTGGTGACAATATTGAATACCCCTGGGATCTGGAATAACAGAAAAGATTAATGTATTCCCACATTCCCTTACATTCTGGGATGCTAATAGCAGAAGACTACTTGCCCCAGCATATTCCAAGAGTCCAATATTATCCTTCCTCAGTAACTCAAATGAGACCCAGCTCTGTGCTACTTCAGGACTCCCCTTGCTTACTTGCCTCTACAAAACTCCAGGTTTTCTCCCTCTTCTTTTATTTGTTCTTTTGCTAGTGAACATTTTTCCTATTGCAATGGGCTACTTGAGAGACCAAACGTACAAACAGACAATGGACAGACCCTACATAAAAATAGAACTCTGACACAACAGGCAGTGCTTTGTCCTGGAAACCAACCGATTGTCTACAGTCTTTATCCCAGGACACCAGCCTGCTACTAATCAGACTTTTAGGAAGTCAGACTACTATCTCCAGCAACAATTCAGGATGCCAAACAGTAGCTTTTGTAATAATCAGCCCCAAATAGCCAGGACCTGGTCAGTAACTGACATCTTCCCTAACTTTTGTTCTTGGTTTCAACTTAAGACCAATAAGGGAAAGCCAAATAGGCACCCCTAACTAATCACATTGGATGCCCCTCTTCTAGTTAGCCTGTCTACAGCTGTCCATGCCAACAGTCTCTGATCAGCACATTTGCGAAACCCTCCCTTTTTATCTTTAAGAGTTTTTTTGCTATAGGGTGTGTGGGCTCACCAGAGAGGCCGAGAGAGACAGGAAACAGAAAGTGAGAAATTACCCCACAGAAGGGACGGCCACATTGCAACTCTTCTCCTCCAGTCTCCTCTAGGAAATCATGCACATGCACCCAGCATCAGTTTCAAGCCTCCAGGTCCTGGTCTTGACCCATGGCTGGCCATGTGGGAGTCCAGTGATGTAACCATTTTGCCATCTGCTGATCAATCCCCCCCTTTTTTTTTCACTATAAAACTGCTACATTCCTCTACCTTCCTTTGAGTCTGCCAAAACACAAGTGATGGCTGACTTCCTTGCTCTGAATGCATTACCTTCATTTGTTCTCATTTGGCTAGTCTTCGATTACTTCTGTAAGCTTGACAGAATCGCACTAGTTCATTTCTAAATCTTTCCATGAGTAATAATGTTACAAACTATGAGTGGCAATAAATGATTTCACCATAGCCTTCCATAAATGGTAAAGCGCTTGCTTTTGCACATTGGCATATATGTTTACCAAGTATCCTTGTTTTAATGTTCTATTTTTAAAGATATAAATCAATGAATTAATACGTATAACGGGAATTAGAATCCATCGCTAATTTCTTTGAGTTCCTTGTTCCAAACATTTACATCCATTTAATTGTTTATTTTCAGTAAATGTTTATAGGAGCTTTTTTCTTAGTCATCACAATGCAATTTTTCAGTGAAATTGCCACTACATTATTTCATCTTATTTTCAGCAGATTATTATTTCATTAGTTTAAATCATTCCTATCAAACCTCTAAATATTTTGCATTCAACTATTTTCCACAAAGGTGCTATGAAACAACTTAACTAATTTATGACAGTTTCGAAAAGTGCCTGGTTGAACAGTTTCAGATCTATTCTGTTCTTTTTCTATCTATATTGTATTTCCAATTTTGCAAGATAAATTCTTGTCTTCTGTGGAAGAACATTCATTTTATTGCTTCCTTTCTTTTTCCCCTACTGTGACAGTTCTGCCTATTCTTCTCAGATGGAAGACTAAATGATAATAGGAATAATAATCCACGTTATGCTAGCAGAAGCACTATCTATTTAAACCTCGTCAGTGTCTCTGCAGCTCTAGCATAAGAGGAATATGTACTTCAGAAATCATTTCTCTCTTGCAAGTAACACAAGGCTTTGTGTATCTCTATTACAGCTTCAAAATCTAAAGAGTTGATTAAGGATAAGAAAGATCCTATGATCAATTATATTTCATCTTTAAATTTCCATTGTTTTTCTAGATCGAAGAAAAATGACAACAAAGAGCCTTTGCCATCTGTACTTCTAGTCAATTTCTTCCCCAACAGGTTGCTATTTTATGAAATTGATTTAACCCCAAGTTATTTTGGGTGTTAAGGATGGGAAGGCAATAAAGAAAGAGGCATTTTTGACAAGTGCTTGAAGTGAGCATGAAAATGAACTCAGAAAATTTCTACTGCTTTATAAGCGTATGTCTTGGGGAAATGTCAACCAAAGTTCCTGCAGAGAAGAATCAATAATGTACATCTCTCGGAGTGTTTGAGAGCCCACATTTACACCCTAAGGTAAGCAGGAGACACTAGGGCTCATGAAGGAAGTGGCTTCCATCCAAAACAGTGGCTCATGAAATCAAAGCCTAGTTATCATTATCGTCATTTAAAAATTAAAAAACATATGTATTTGCCAAGGGCATCTGTGCTCACCAGAGACAGAGAGAGAGGGAAAGGGAGAAACACCACCTAGCAGGGGGCGGTCACACCATGATCTCTTCTCCATTTCTGTATCCTGTCCAGATTTGGGGTGCACACACCAACATGCCTGAAGATGTTTTTCAAGCCACCAGGGCCAAGATTCAAACTGTTGCATCAACCAAGTGGGATCAACTTCTTTAACCACCAGGCTAGGAGCAGACCCCATCGTTTTTTAAAGAACAAATTCATTCACCCACAAAATAACCTAAATCAACTAAAATTTGGTCCTTACGCCAAATCTGAGGTCATGTTTTGGTGTTTCCATGTACATCAAAGTTGTCATGAGAGTCCTTTTAATTAAGTACTTTGTGATAGTTTTGGGGCATGCTTTCTGAGCATGGGGTGGGCAATGTATAGAAGTCGATTAGGGTCTTAGCAGACATCCGTTAGGATCTTGGTCTGTCATTATTGACTTGACACCACTAGTGCCTTGATATTCTTTGCATATGGATTCAGGACTTGGAATCTTCTTCAGGCCCTTCTTGTGATTCTCAGTAAAGGGCACATTCCTCAGGAATTTGGAGTCCACTTCCTTTAGATATTAATGTCATTGTGACTGGGGTTTCTCACGGCCATTTTTATTCTATTTTCAGATTAGTTGTATATGGTATGGTTCTTGGACTTGGCCATGTCTGCATCTTAACCCATGGCTTATGTGTTTATAATCTAAGAATGACATATTTATATGAACATAAGGCACCAACTATATAGCTTCTAATCTAATAAGTACTTCACCAAGCAATTCAAGAGAATAAAGTTCTAAAATAATTAGGATGGCCATTGTTTCATGGTGCCAAAAGAAAACAATCTAGGCCAATTTGTGGAATACTCAATATTAAGTATTAAAGGTCTCAATAAAGCATGAGCCTGATATTTTGGTTATACCTCATACTCATCAGGGTTGTTCCCCAAGAAGCATATTTTAGTTTAGAGTAAACTAAATGCTGCAAAAAGATGATAGATTTCACAGCATGACTCCCAGCTTTTTTTTCCCCAGTGTTCTAGAGTTTATAATGCAAACAATAAGATATAACCATTCAGTTGCATGCATTAACTTAAATGAACCACTGTAAAATTTTTTTTAATTTCATTTATCCATTGATTAATTTGACCAGAGAGGGATAGAGTGAGAGAGAGAGAGAGAAGTGAGAAAAGTAAGCCACCAGGTCCAGGACTCAAACCAAGGTTGACCATGTGGGAATCGAGTGCCCTTCATGACACCACCTGCCAACCTCAAACCACTGTAAACTCTTAACAACTTGTAAACTCTTCTCTTCTGCCCTGTCTCTTTTTTATATAAACCAGCTTCTTTGGTTCCCCATTTCAATGTCTGAAAAACTGGAAATCTGCTCATCTGGGTGATTTGTCCTAAATCCTAGCTCAAATAAGCCGTTTTTATATCACTACTTATGCCTCGTCTTCTTTTTACATTGACAATAGCAATGAGTTTTAGTTTTGCAAGATGAAAAGAGTTCTGGGACCAGCAGTTGGCATAATGGCTATGTCACTGGACTCCCATGTAGTTGATCACAGTTCAAGTCCCGGACCTGGTGGCTTAAACTCACACCGGGCACGTGTGTGTCCATGCCCAAGATCCTGAGAGGAGAATGGAAGAGAATGGATTGTGGTGTGGCCATCCCCCCTAGGAGGTGATTTTTCGCTTTCTGTCTCTCTGTCTCTCTCTGTCTTTCTGGCAAGCACATGTACCCTATAGGAAAAACCTCTCAAAAAAAAAAAAAAAAGATGAAAAGAGTTCTGGAGATTGGTTTTACAACATGAATGTGCCTAATGCTATCAAACTGTACACTTACAAATAAGGTGATGTTTCATGAATTATATATTTCACAATAGTTAAACATTTTTTACATTATAAAATTATAATGTACTATTTAATAACTACTATCTCAATACATTTCCTGGATACACCTTCTTCTTCCATGTGTGCAAATGGTCATGTGAGCCCATCAAATCCCAGCCTATTGCTAGGCTGAACTTTCATTGATCTTGAAAATCATCTCAAATTTTCTTCCAGTCTGCTACCAAATGCACTATTGAAATGGCATATCCAATGATCAGGAGTAAAACTACTTTTCATCTAAATCAACTAAAAATTTCTCATTCTTTAGGAATTTCTCATGACTTTATGTGAGGTAGCTGGGTTATTGATGAGAAAAGAAAACAAGAAGAAGAAGAAAAGAGGTAGCAGAGAAAAAGAACAGAGACGGGAAGGCTTAATAAACTGCCTGAAAGCATAGTGTAGGCTCGAGAGTTTTTTCTTTCCTTTCTGGTTTCTTTCCGGCTTACCTAGAGAAAGAAGCCTCATTAAAAAGTTTATGTTTTCTTACAGAATTTCAAGTGCCCTGGGAAACTAAACTCTATTTCTAACATAGAGAATATAGAAGACACATACATAGGAAAATTGGTCTGTACTGCTGACTTTCTTATCCTGGTTCTTCTGTGGATTACACTATTTTTATTTTTTAATCACATATTTTATGAAGTCCATTTGCATATATTATCTCAGCTAATCTTATTAAGTCTTTACCAGAATCCTGAGAGATAGACATTATTGTCTTTATGTCATAGATAAGGTAATTTATATTCAGAAGAGTTACTTGCCAGAATTCATACAGCCAGAGAGTGGCAGAACTGAGAATCTACCTAAGATCTTTTAATTCCAAATCTGCTTTATTTTCCACTCTGCCTAGAGGAACACATGCTGACTTAGCCTTTGTTAAACATTTCCCAGAAGGTGCAAAAGTGCCTGTTTCTTAGTTTTGATCATGTTTTCACCATACAGGGCAAATATCTCTGCTGAGAAGAGTGATTATTATATCCAAGCTGGATCCAAGTGACTGTCCATTTAACAACCATAAATAAAGAGTGATTTATTATAAGCCTTCAGGGGAGATTTTTCAGAGCAACAGCTGGTTCTTGCTTTGATTTGGAATTAAAATTGGAGCTGTAAGGAACCGTCTGTCCTCTGTCCTGACTGCCCTGGGACCACATAGTACTCTAAAATCAGATTCTCTCTCTACTTTCCTGTAACTACCAAAGGGCTACTCAACATCAGTTGATGTCCAGTCCTGACATTGATGTACAAGGTCAGTGTTCTCAAACAAGGGACCCATGTTTTTCATGTTTAAATGTTCAGCTTCTACCCAACCTAGGTGGTGCAGAGTCACATGGCCAACAGCAGGTTAGGATCTTCAGCTGGGTCAGCAGTTGATCTGTAACATGGCTATTTCTGCGCCCAAGATTCTAATGAGCTGGAGGGCTGGAGAAGGGGGGTTGTGGCTTGGCAAGATCCTATGAAGGGTGCTTCTCCCTTGCATATGTTCTCTCTAATGTAATTAAAAAAAATATCTCAACCTCTAGGAGAAAAAATATCCAGAAACTCAGTTCCTGTCAAGACTGTATAACTGGCTTGGATGGCTTCCCCTAGTCAAACAGAACAGACATCATGTTTTATGACCGTTGTTCCTGTGCCTTGAATTTTCTGTTTCATAGCCTCCTGCCTCTGGTAAGCCATCCCTCAATAAATACAGGTGTTTGTTAGCCGCTAGCGCTGCAGCCCTGAGCTTACTCTGGCTGTAGTCGGCTGAGAACATCCTAAGAAGCATTGAAGTTTCAGTCTAATTTTGTTCACCTGCATCGCCTTCCTGTGTACGAGTCTCAAACCACCCCGGCAGGAGCAGGCCTCGGCACATGTTGGGGTGAGAAAAATGTGTATCTCATGGTTTTGGGGTGGATAGTTCTATAGATGTCTGTTAAGTCCATTTGTTTTATGGTTTCATTTAGATCTTTTATCTCTTTACTTAGTTTTTGTCCAAATGATCTATTCAGGGGAGACAGTGGCATGCTGAGGTCTCCAACGATTAGTGTGTTGCAGTCTATTTACCCTTTTAGATCTAGCAGTCTTTCCTTCATTTATTTGGTTGCTCCTGGGTTAGGTGCATAGATATTTATAAGCATTATATCTTCTTGATATATTAATCCTTTTACTGTAATATAGTGCCCTTCTTTGTCTCTCCGAACAGTTTTGGTTTTAAAGTCTGTTTTGTCAGAAGTTAGTATCACAACTTCAGCTCCTTTTTGGTTCCCATTTGCACGGAATATCTTTTTCCAGCCCTTGTCTATGTGTGTTTTTATCCATGAGATGTGTTTCTTGTAGGCAACAGAGGGTTTCTGTTTTCTTATCCATTCAGCCAGTCTGTGTCTCTTGACTTGAGAATTTAATCCATTAACATTCAATGTTATTATCGATATTTCTGGACTTGGCCCTATCTTGAAGTTGGCCATTGTCTTGGTTATCTTTTATTCCCTTATCCCTAGCTATTCATTCTTTAGTTTTCCTGGAACAGCAATCTTTTCAGAGTTTCTTGAAAAGCTACTCTGGCATTGGCAAATTCTTTCAGGTTTTGTTTGAGAAGAAATTTTTAATCTTTTTTTCCCACATGAAGGATAATCTTGCTGGATATAATAATCTTGGTTGAAATTATTTCTCTCTTAACACTTTCAATATGTCTTCCTATTCTATTTTTGTTTGCAATGTTTCCATTGAAAGGTCCAATGTTAACCTGACGGGATGACCTTTGTAGGTCACTTGTCATTTCTCTTTTGCCAATTTTAGTATCATGTCTTTATCTGTGGTCTTGACCAGTCTATGATGTGTCCTGGGGATAATCTTCTTGAGTTGATTCTATTTGGGGTCTTTTGTATTTCTTGGGTCTGGATGTGTGAGTGTTTCTCTAGACTTGGGAATTTTTCTTCCAGGATTTCATGGAATAGATTATCTATGCCCTTATCAGTTTCTTCGCCTTCTCAGATACCAATTATTTGAATGTTTGGACGTTTAATGGAATCTAGTATTTCATGTATATTATCTTCTTTTTTTGGTTACTTTATCTTTTTGGTGTTTTTTTCTAGATCAGAGTTTTTATTTATACATCGGAGATTCGATCTTCAGCATTGTCTTGTCAACTTTTAATACTTTCTACAGAGTTTTTGATTTCCTGTATTACAGACTTCATCCCTAATAGTTTCATCTGATTCTTTTTATAGTATCCATTTCTTCTTTCATAATGTGGAAGGACTTCCTAATCTCTTGTAATTTGATGTCTCTTTTCTGTTCCAGCTCATAGAGTTTTGTCACCATGTTTTAAATTCTTTCTCTTACATTTTGGTAACTTCCTCTATTTTTTTGAGAGATGGAAGTTATTCTGTTATTTTGATGGAGGCATATTTCCTGGTTTATTCAGACCTAAGGCTTGTCTTCTACTTCTAGCCATTGGGAGATGTATTCACTTTTGGATACCTTTTTGGAGAATGTTTGACTTGAAACAAGTGTGCTTCCATTTTGCTGTGGTCAGTTGTGTGCGAAAGCCTCTCTTCTGGTATGTTTGGCAATGTGCTCTCCACAAGAGGAGTCTTCTATTCAGGTGTCTGAAGAACAGAATCTCCTTTTTCACAGGTGGTTCAGTAAGAGGAGGATCCAAGGGAGTTTCACAGTACCAAGGTATTTTAAAAGTGTGATTCTAGACCTGTCTAGTCCCTTTAGAAGGTTGGATAATGAGGCGGAAATGACAATATAAGAGGGAAACAAAAAGAGTATAAAGAAGAATAAAGAAAAATTTGCACGCCATGTGCTAGTGACCAGGTTCCCAGTTTCAGTAGGGGGTTGGAGATGGAACTGGGTTCTGTTGGAGAGGTGGAACTGCCTGTGGGCTCAGCTTAGTGAATTTTTTATAAGGATAGTCTCTGTAACCACCACTTATGGTGAAATAAAACTTGCCATCTATCCTATAAGCTGATCACCTCACCTCCTTCCCTTCTCATTAAAGTTGCCTACTACTCTGGGACCAGCTGGTGGCATGGTGGTTAAGGTGGCTGGATCCAATATAGCTGACTGCAGTCTGAATCCTGGTTCTAGTTCTGGAAGTTGGAGAAACATGCTGGGTGTGGCATGGCCATTCCCCTGGGGGATGTTTTCTCACCACTACCCAGGCTCCACTTCTCTTCAAGCCCCTGCACTCTATAGCAAAAACTAAACTAAACTAAACAAAAAAATTTCTACTAATATGACTTTAATTATTTACTTGATTTTTCTTTTAGTTTAGTTATAGTACTTCCTTAAATAGTGTAGTTTACCTATCTATAAAAAAACACCTCTTTTCAGAATCAGCAGTTGGCATAATGGCTATGTTGCTGGATGCCCATGTCCAGCGGTTGAAGTCCCATGTGCATGGGCATGTGTGCCCAAGATCCCAAGAGGAGAATGGAGGAGAAGGGATTGTGGCATGGCCATCCCCTTTGGAGGGTGATTTCTCACTTTCTGTTTCTCTCTGTCTTTCTGGTGAGCACATGCGCCCTGTAATTAGCAAAAACCAAACAAACAAAAACCAAAAACCTCTTTTCTTCCTTTCATAATCTCTCTTCTTTATTTTTGTCTCCCTTGCTCTATCTCCCTACAATGGATATATTTAAAAAGGATGCTGTTTAGCTGCTTTATTTCCACAATATGGCTTTTGCTAATTACAGCTCCATGGTAGTTTCACATGTTCTACTGTTCTCTATATTTCGTATAAATTGAAAGTTACATACAAAAAACTGGTCATATTCTGATTTAATTTTTTCCTTTTTTTAATTGAAGAATGGTATTTAAAGCAACCCTCCTAACTCAGCCTCTAAAGTCACTGGGATTATGGGCATAGCCACCATGTCCACTTTTAGGTTGAATCAGTATTTGAACCCAGGCATCTTGTGGAGCACTGTCTTAATAGTGCAAGCCACTACTGCTAGGCCTTGCTTTTTTTTTTCCTAATTACTTCATAGTTAGTATGTATTTTCCTATTCAGAGGCACATAGAGTTTTCTTTTATGTTATTGAGGTAGGACACAGGGACCCTAAAAATATAGTTAGGGTAGCCCAAAATGGAATCGTGAAATGGCTGTTTTGAGACGGAGATAGTGATGGTTCAGTGATTGACCTAGGCAGCATGACTTAGACCTAAAACAAACGCTTTTTCCATCCCCCACCACATTCCAGGAAGAAGATACGATAATGGTTTTCATGGCCCAAAACTTCTAGACAAAGAATCTCCTGACCTTGTGTTATACCTAATGTGTTGTTTTACTTGCTGTAAAGAATTGTTACACTTGACATATTGTTTAATGGCTAAGTTAGTAGTTTGCTGTGAAAAAAAAATATTTGATTGTAACGCTGCTTGCTGAGAACACACCTGACTCCATTTCATAGTACACTCAGACTGGCGTTAATTATGTTCACGGAAATTCAGCATTTAGCTGACACCCTAGTGCTTATCGCTAATAGCTGACTAGCCATATGCTGACCGATAGTATGAAGGATGTAAGCATGGCCTATGCTTCACCCCCCCCATGACTGACAAAAATATGTAAACAAATCCCAATTTGTTTTGACCAAAATCCTACAGACTTACATGTAAAATGTTATGAAAATATTTTGATGTTTTGTCAAGTCACCATGAGCCAGTCAAAATCGGACATAAAAAGAGGAGCCTGAGCCCAGTTCATTGGCTCTGTCCTCCGCTTGGGCCAGATCTCGTCTAACTGCATCTGAGACCTCATTTGCTGCCAGAGGCTCTGCCGGTTCACACACCAACTCCTCCTCTCCCAGCTGCTCCTCCTCTCTGCTGTCTTTGATGCTCCACTGTAGGCCACCAGTCCCAGCCTCTGTACTCTAGGATCACTGGGTGGACTTTTCCTCTTCGTTTTCCCTCAGTCATCTAGTGGCACCCACCATCATTGTTCTCTAAGACCTTTGTGGAGCTCCTTTCCGACTCACCAACTGTGCCTCGTGTGCCTTGTAGACTCCTAGTGTGCTCGGCACTCGGCCTCCCTCATGCCCTTGCGGACTGCATTCCCTGTCGCCCTGCCAGCATAGGACACTCTGCACTGCATGTCCCATCATGACTTGTAAGTCCCCTCTTACCCTATGTGATTAAACCAACCTGAGGGACCAGCAGTTAGCGTAATGGCTATGTCGCTGGACTCCCATGTAGTTGACCGTGGTTTGAGTCCCAGACCCAGCGGCTTAAACTCTCGCCGGGCGAGTGTGCGTGCATGCCCAAGATCCCAAGAGGAGAATGGAGGAGAAGGGATTGTGGCATGGCCATCCCCTCTGGGGGGTGATTTCTCACTTTCTATCATTCTGTCTCTCTCTGTCTGGCGAGCGCACACGCCCTAATAAATAAATAAATAAATAAATAAATAAATAAACAAACAAAACAAGCTGAAAGACAAACCTGAGCCCTGTCCTCCTTCTGCGGGCCTGATCACAGACTGGTTACGTCTACTTGCGCAGCTGGTAAAAGCGAGCAAAACTTCTATTTAAGTTGTGCTTCCTGAACGCCATAAATGCTCTCTCTCTCTCTCTCTCTCTCTCTCTCTCTCTTTCTCTCCCCTTCCAAAACCCCCCCTTTCCTCTCCGCAGGACACCTTGGTACCCACTCTAAAATTAAGAAAATAATTGGACGCATCCAGCACGTGCCTCTCCCTACCAGAGGAATGCATGCACAACTCCCACCTAAAACAAGTCCAAACAGATCCCTTCCTGACCCAAATAAAAACTGCTCATCACAGTTCTTCCTTAGCAACCCATTTTCCGGGGCCTCTCCCTTTTCGGGAACTGTGTTTTTCCTTCCCTCTCCTTTAATCAACTATCCACTTTGTTAATAAATTCTCTGCCATGCTAATAAACTCCCTATTTTGCTATACCTACTCTCTCTGTCTACTACTCTAATTCTTCCTGAGTGTGAGATAAGAATCCGTGTCTCACTGTGAGTGTGGGCCCACACCCCTGCATCCCTGCATCATTGTAAGTTTACCATTAATGGATTCTCAAAGCCTGTTAGATGTCGCAGAGAGGTGGTATTCTAACTCAATCATTTCTTCTTTAATTATGAGCTGGAATATATCTATAAAGAGACATTTCTCTGCACCTACCAGCAGAAAGACCTCATAACTTAGATCTTATTTTCCTTCAAGTATTAGACTTCAAAATATTCATTTGGTGTCATCATCTTCCAAAGGTGACTAATTTCTTAATAAAACATCAACTCTAACTCACATATTTTATTTTTACCAAACCATTAGTTATTACTCTATTGACATTCACTGTCCATCTTTAGACATTGGGAGTCTCTACATATCGGCTCCTCAATTCTTCTACGATGATCCTGTAGCCCCAATAACATCAGTTCTATCCATGAAACTGAGCAAGGACCCCCCCTAATGTATTTTCTAAAGTTCTTGAAATATAAGGTCCATTTACATTGTAATGGCCCAGAGTAAGGGATAAGTCTTCAGACTTTGGTTACGATAATGAAACAACATTGACCATGAATAAGGGCCACTGGACCTCTAAAAATCTCACTTAAAGGAAAGATAAGGTTTGCGGGACCAGCAGTTAACGTAATGGCTATGTCGCTGGACTCCCATGTAGTCGACCGTGGTTCGCCTCCTGGACCCGGTGGCTTAAAACTCACACCAGGCACGTGTGTGTGCATGCCCAAGATCCCAAGAGGAGAATGGAGGAGAAGGGATTGCGGTGTGGCCATCCCCCCTGGGGTGTGGGGTGATGATTTCTTGCTTTCTATCTCTCTGTCTCTCTCTGTCTGTCTGGCGAGTGCACGCGCCCTATAGCAAAAACTCGACCAAAAAAAAAGATAAGGTTTTCATTTCAATACGTAAGCTGTTTTGTAGGAAGGAAACTGCTGGCTCAAAGACTCCAGGCTGAATGGCTCCAGAAACCAGAACAAGAATTTGATTATCTAAGGACTCACCAATCAAGAATGCTCAGAGATGATCATGTCCTCTTGAACCAATCACTGAACTTATTATGTGCCTGGGACCTCTGCCCCTAATTTTGTCCTTAAAAATACATTTGAGGAGCATCTCTGGGGGACTGAGTCTTTTCAGCATGAGCTGCCTGCTCTCCTCGCTTTGCGCTTTGCAGCAAAGCTGTACTTCTATGGTTTGGCTTTATAGAGCTTGGGCTAACGAACCTGATTTGAGTTTGGTAACATCCGTAACCAGGTGTTTCAGGTTTACCTTGAGCTCTTTTGACCCATATCCCTGGGCTCAGACATTACTCATAGATGTCTTTGTTTTAAGAAGGAAATTGTATTTATTAAGCTCTATCTAGGCTCTAGGGATGTTCACTACTGTCAAGTCAGCCTTTATTTTGGCCTTTTTAATGAGCAGAACAAGAACACACACACACATATACACATACACAAAACCTTTCAAAAAGAAGATACCTCATAATTTCAAAATAATATTTTCCATTCAATTTCAAAATGACTAGATATTGGGAGATATACTTATTTATTTTATATCTATATTGCATTTCTCTACCCAGAAGGCCTTAGTCTGTTATTACATTCCTTACAGAAATACTTGAGACTTGGTGATTTATAAAGAAAATAGGGGTTTATTGGCAAAACTCACAATTCTGGTGGCTGGAAAATTGAAAGGCATCATAGAATGGTAGAAGGCAGAGATTTCACTGAGCAGAGCATGGTCTGTATCCATGTGGCCTTCTCTCTGCCTAGAATCCTTTTTTTATATACATGCCAGAATTCAATCCATGAAGATCCCACCCTATGACATCATCAGATTTACAGGACCCAAACTGAGACACTGGGAAGGAATTAAGTTTTCGTTTTACAATATAATCAAGTACCAACACAAGAATTTTGGAGGTACATCCAAATTCTAAGACATGGAAACCTGGGAACAAACTATTATCCAAATCATAAAATTGAAAATTAGATTTTTTTAAAGAGGTTTTTGCCTTAGGATGCTCATTGGCAAGGAACAGAGTGAGGAGGACAGAGACAGCAGGAGGGAAAGTGAGAAATCACCCCTGAGGGGGATGGCCACACTGCAATCCCTCCTCCTCCTGGATACAGGGCATTCATGCACACATGCCCAATGTGATTTTCGAGTCACTGGGACTGGGACTCGAATCGTAGTCGGCCATGTGGGAGCCCAGTGACTTAACCGCTATGACATTTGTAAGCTCCAAGAGAATAGGATTTTCAAGATCACTATGGAAGAGAAATAAAATGCCACATAATTATGACCAGGCATGGTGGTTAAGCACTGGATCCACATGGCCAGCCTATGTGGGTGGTGTCAAGGACCCCACCACTTAAAAAAACACGCTGGGTGCATGGTAACCCAAAATCTAGAGGGCAAAATGGAAGAGAGGGAATTGAGATGTGGCCATCCCCTAGGGTTGATTTCTCACTTTCCCTCTCTCTGTATCTGTCTGTCTCTTTGGCAAGTTTACATGCTCTATTCCAAATGTCAAATAAATAAATTAATTAAATAAAGAAGAAGAAGAAAAAGAAAATGTGATCTAAGGACTAAATCAAGCCAAATTTATTTTCCAGAGTAAAAAACACAAATTCATCCATCTACAAGAAATCAGATTTTTTTTTTTTTTTTATAATCCTCTCTGGTGGAACCAGAAGATGGTGTAATGGCTACGTCACTGGACTCCCATGTATTTGACTGCTGTTCAAGTCCCGGACCCAGGACTCTTGCCAGGAATGTGTGCATACATGCCTAAAATCCCAAGAGGAGAATGGAGGAGAAGGGATTGTGGCATGGCCATCCCCTCTGGGGGGTGATTTCTCACTTTCTGTCTCTCTGTCTCTCTCTGTCTTTCTCGCAAGCACACACACCCTGTAGCAAAAACCCCTCTGGTAGATTTGCTAGAATATAAGCTTCACCAAAACGATCAAAAATACATTGACAAATAAACTGGAGGAGAATATTAAATAATTGCTCATATAATTAATACTAAATGAGGGCTATAAGGAAAAGAACATATTATACAATGCCTATATACTATGATAAGTTAAATATGTGAAGAGTCAGAGAGAATAAGGAAAACACAAGCAAAAATAGCTGTTTAACTGTTTTCAAGAGTCATTTTGACTGGTGATATAGTTTTGGGATTGTTACAAATGTAATGGGGGATTCAAGTAAATATATACTTTGGATCCTAGAAGTTGGAGAAAGGAGAAGTTTGGAGATCTCAAATAGCTGGGGATAAAAACATTCCAGCTCCTCCCTAGGGGCACAGATCTTTTCCTTTCACTCTTGTTTCAGGTGCATTATGGGGAAGAGAAGGGCAACAGGATGTGCCTTCCCCAGCAAGTTAAGGTTTGTGATCCTTGAAGGAAAAGAAGCCGGCTGAACTTCCACCCCTCCTTCAGGGCATTCTCATAATGAAGGCTTTCTCCTGCCTCTCAGGTCTTCCAGTTCACTCACAAGTTTCCCTTATGGTGACTAATTCCATAAACTTGTTACCTTATAACTTGTGTGGAGGCTCTGCCTTTTTGCCACAGGGAAGATGGTATTTCATATCATCTCCATGTGGAGGAGTCCAGCTCTCCTAAACATTTAGGTTAGTTAGTTTATTGCCCTGCAATCACTGCTCTTTAATGAATAGAAGAAAAAATATGATATTGTGAACCATGTGACTTTTTTTGTCATTAGCTGTGGGAAAGAAAAGCAGTTCATAGCAGTTTATAGAATTCAAGGTCCATTAATCCTGCAAGAGAGGCATGAACCTGAGGCCTTGGTTACACTCACACCCATATCCAAGGTAAGTGCTTAAAGGCATATTTTAGTTTACAGTAAACAAATTAATACAGTAAGTAATGCATGCTATTTTAAATGGACCAGAGTAATATTTTTTTTTGATAAACAGCTTACCCTTTTCTTGCCTTTTTCTTTATTATATAAACTAGTCTTCTCTTTAGTCATTTTGGTGACTATTTTTAAAGAATTATTTAATTTAATTATTATTATTGTCTTTTAATTTGACCAGATTGAAACAGAGAGAGAGAAAGAGAGACAGCTTCCAGATCTGGGACTTGAACTGGGGTCAGCCATGTGGGAGTCCAGTGCCTTAACAACCACTTCATTCTCTGGCCCCAGTGACTAGTTTCTTTTTCTTTTCTTTTTTTTTTTACATTTTTTTGTTCTTTTTGCAGAGGTTTTTATTTTATTTATTTATTTTTTTTTTTTTTTTTTTTGCTATGGGGCTCGTGCGCTCACCAGAAAGACAGAGAGAGACAGAGAGACAAAAAGTGAGAAATCAACCCCCAGGGGGGATGGCCATGCTGCAATCCCTTCTCCTCCATTCTCCTCTCGGGATCTTGAGCACACACGCACACGCACCCGGCATGAGTTTAAGCCACTGGCTCCAGGACTTGAACCGCGGTTGACTACATGGGAGTCCGGTGACATAGCCATTACACTAACTACTGGTCCCTACATTTATTTTTAAAAATCCACATTAGTGGGCCCATACAGTTCAAACCCTTGTTGTTCAAAAGTCAACTGTATAGGCAGATACAAGCTTGATTTTATAATTTACAGATTAGAATAAATTAGAATAAAAGCTCTGTGTCACCTGGTTGTCCTCCTCAACTCTTTTTATTTGTTTATTTTTGTTTCTGCTGTAGGACACTTGTGCTCCTGAAGATGGAAAGTGAGAAATCACAACCCAGAGGAGATGGCCAAACTACAATCCTTTCTCCATTCTTCCCTTGGGATTTTTGGGCACACACATACATGTGTCCAGAGTATTTTCAAGTCACCAGGTCCCAAACTCAAACCACGCAGTTGATCATGTGGGATCTAACTGCCTTAACCTCCATGCCACCCGCTGGTCCTGCTCCTCAACTCTTCGCTCAAATAAACCTTCACTTCACTTATTGTGCCTCAGTCTTCCTCTTAGGTTCACAATCGAAAGTCATACTCTTTCCAGCTTTCTACATCTCAAGTGGAAGCCAGAAGTGTCAATATATTTTTAATGACCTTCTTTCTGCTTAAAGAACTAAAGTCAACTTTTAATGGACAAAAGTAAAAAAAATCATGACAAGATGAAATGGAAGAAAAGCATCAAAATAAACAGCAGTTTAATGTTAAATTCAGTTAAATTTAAAGTGATTGACATTAAAAACAACTTGTGAACCATCATTATCCCTCACGCTATCATGTTTCATGATTTTTTTTGCATTCAAGAATGTCTCATAGAGTCTGATTTCTTGTATAGCTCTACTCTTTAAATGGGTCAAAATAATCTCCAAATAAAACAATTTGTCAGCAAGAACATCTTTAATTCCGTACACAGGAGGAAGAAAACTGTTTACAAAAATCAGTAATTATGATAAAGAACACAGCATAGGCAAATTTAAGCCTACTTAAAACCTCCATTTTAACCTGATTGCCCTGCTAACTAAAGTTTGGCTTACTTGGCCATAAATATAATTTTCTCATCAGAGCAGAAACTGAAGACAACACAGTGTCTGAATAAATAAATTACTCTGAGGTCTCAGAAAATTGATAATAGCCACCCTTAGCTTAAAGGCTAATTCTCTTTTTCAAGGAGGCTCATATTTCTGATTACATATTTTCTTTTTTCAAAGAGGAGCCTTATATCATTTGTTTTCTCACTCACCAATACTGGGCATCAGAAACTAGGACCAAGAACGTCTTAGCCTGTAGTCTGTCTCTCAGCTCTTCTTCTGTCTGAGAATCTCTCTTTCTCTGAGACCAATTTTTATTGTTTTACTATGTGTGTGTTAACACATCACCATTATAGAGCCCACAAGTTTTCATTTTCTGCATTTAAGTGGAAATTCCAGACAGTAACTGGCATCAAGTTCAATGTTGCATTTCTTGAGAGAGGATCTAATTACCTTAACTTGAGATAGCAGCTGACCTCTTGAATACCATCTGTGGCCTAGGTGTCAGGGACATGTCTGTGTTTGGGCATGCACCTATGGGAAGATGGCATTTTTCAGCTGAGTGCCACCAAGGATGGAACAGATGAACCAAGATGCTTCCTGGGCTTTGTGTTGCCATTTGACCATGTCTCTAGCCTATAAGAGTAATGATTAACAGAAATTAACTCAATTTACTGTGTTTATCATTACTATCTCCTTTTACTTTTATAAAAAAATAAGAGCAACAGACAGAACGAGAGAGAGAGAAACAGACAGAATCCCCAACAGAGTCTTGATGCTACAATCCATCCCCAGCTTCAGCCAGCCCCAGATCATGGGCCCTTGTGCGCTCGGTACACTCAGGAAGGTTTCTCAAACAGGAACCAGGAATCTTCCTTGTGGGTCAGCCTTGCAATTTTGCATTTTACCATTGCATCACCTTCTGGCCCCTAGGAAAACACAAATCAGTGCTTTAGAGGACAGTTATATTTTATCTGTAGTGTATCTTCCTCAGTTATCAGATTCTAGCTGTGTTCATTGTCTTTGTTCATTGTTCATTTGTTAACTCTTCAGAAATTATGAGTAACAGAGAGTAATTTTAATTGAATTCTTTCACCCTGTGGAAAACTACAGATTTGTTGCCATTTGTAATTTATCTTGACACTCCTTTACTCCATGTAAATGTGTGCTTCTTTGAGTTTTCTTTTAAACAGGTTGAACATATGCCTCATTCCCTCATATAATGAGTATCGTAGCATAGCAGCAAAATACCTATATGATGTCATGAGTTCTTTTTTCTAAACGTCATTCCATCACCCATTTTACTTCTCTGAGTTCTCTTTTCATTTGTGGTTTGCTTATAGTAATCTCATTATTCTTATTTATCAGAAGTTTCTGTATCTTCAAAAAAGATACTCCTTTGTGGGTATACTGCCATAAACACAAGAAGTCTTAAATGCAATTTGAACTAAAAATAAAATATATTCAAACCCCTTGTGACTTTCATCCTTTGCTGAAATTATAGTTGATGATTTGTACCTCCTTAAGGACCTTGCAACTTTCTCTGGTGTAGTCTCAGGCTCTAAACTGTTTATAGCGTGCATTTCATAAAGATTTGGTAAGTATATGAGATTTTAAAGTAGATTTCTGAGTATATATTATAAGAAATGGGCCGACAATGCAAGAAAATAAAAATGTAGAGCCTTTATGGGGAGTGCTCCAGGATGAGGTTTGCTGGTCAGACAGAGAAAGAGAGCAGGGGAGACTGGCCAGAGAAGTTGTGCACTAAGGTGGAGTATAGTGATTTTATAATAGTATAGGGAGGGGGAGTGTCTTAGAGATAGAAACAGTCCAAGTATGGTAAAGGTTTATGGGGAGAGCAGACTAGTGTGCCATGTAATGTCTGGTGACATGTGCAGAGTAGAGTCCCGTGTGCAAAGCAGAGTGCCATGTGCAGAGTAGAGCACATGTGCTACATCAGGTTAGATCTGAGTGCCGCACAGGTCTGATGACAGACTAGATCTGGGTTTCATCAGCCAACTGTGGCGTGGCATCCAACCCCCACATCCAAACTTCCTGAGCCTCCGGCCTAACACCCAAACTGTTTTGGTGTTATAGGATGCCATTCAATCATTAGCTACTTCCTGCTGGGCTGGGGCAAAGAGGGGTAGTCAGGGGCCACTCGGGAAACTCCTTGGATTCAGCTTCAGAAGAACCTCAGGAAGCAGGGTGTAAGCATGAAGAGAAGGTAGATGAGAATTAATGGTCCTAAAATAGGGTCAATCCAGGTGATGAGGGTAGATTGCCACTAGCCTAGGAAAAGAGAATTGGGCTGTTGCTGCTGGTGCCATAGTTTTTCACTTAGACAGCTGAGAACATTGATGTTTTGTTTAACCAGTCTTGTCTCATTGACATTGTAGCAGCAGTCTTTCCTGAGGAACAGACAGGTGTCCCCATTTTCTGCTGTCAGTAGGTCTAGGGTGCATCAGTTCTGAAGAAGCCCTAGAGGAGGATTATCCAGGAAAACTGTTGGGCAGAGTGTGAATCGGGGTCTTCCCAGGTGAAAGCAAACAGTAAGTAGGAGTTTGGATGGAGGGGAAAGAGCAAAGGAGAAAGCACTGGAAAGATCAGAGTCAATGTATGAGCAGATGAGAGGGAGGAGAAAGTGCGTGGCAGGGGCTGTATCCAGAAGTTGGAGGGTAGTTTCCAATTGGTGAAGGCTGTCTCTGTCCAGGAGGGGGACTGGGCATGATGGCATAATTAGAAAGGAATGGGAGAAAGGTCGTCCCTCTATATGGCAGGCTAGGGCGGCTGTCCTAGGTGGACAAGAGAATGTGCCATCTATTTCCGTGATCAAGATCTGAGAAGGAAATGTGGCCCTGAATGGGAGGACAGGATGGAGTGGGTAGTCCCCATGTCCACGGGAAAGGAGATGGACTTACCCAATAACTGTAGTGTTTCCCTGGGTTCCACAAGGGTAATGGGGGTCTTTGAGTCTGGGCCTCTTTAGTCGGTGGCTAGCCTCAACAGCCCCCAAGATGGGACTGCCTGGCTGACTTGTTCCCTGCGTTAAGACGCAAGAGATGAGTCAGCTATTAGGCAGTCACTTTGCCAATGACTAGGCTGTTTGCACTTGGGGCATGGCTTTGTGGGCAGTCAGGGGCAAGGGCATTGTCGAGCCCAGTGGCCCATGTTTCTACACTTGAAGCATGGTCCTGGGGAAATGGACTTAGATGAGGAAGCCCCATTTTTGTGTCCCTGTGGGGATGCTTGCCTCAGGACTGCTATTAGGGCCTGGGTTTGGAGTGCCACCTTGTGGTGAAGGCAGGCTTGGCGTTCGGTCTCAGCCACTTTTTCCTGGGCATTGTAAAGTTTAAATGCCATTTTTATTAGATTAGGGATAGGGGTCTGAGGGCCATTCTCTGCCTATTTAAGTTGTTTTTGTTTGTTTGTTTATTTGTATTAATATTGGGTTCTGACTGGGTAATAAAGAGAGGTGCCAAAACCATGGTCCCAGCCGGTGAAGCAGGATTTAATCATGTATAAAGAGTTAAGGCCTCTGTAACTCCCAGCCAGTGAAGCAGGATTTAATCGTGTATAAAGAGTTAAGGCCTCTGTAAGGCAATTGAGGAACACAGCTGGGTTTTTATTTGCCTCCTCAGTGATTTTTCCGGAGTTTGTCAAAATTAGTAATTTTGTTAGAAACTGCTCTTATTCCAGCTAGGAGACATTGGATTATGTAGTCTCGGTTTTTTGGGCCAGAGTTTTCTACCTGATAGTCCTAATGAGGGTCAGTAATAAGAACAGCCACTTGTCCGACTAGAAGAGTAGGGTCAAACAGGCAGGCTTGGTAGGCATGTTTTTGGGCTGTAGCCTGGACTCTCTCTCTCTCAACAGCAGTAAATGTGGAGGACAGGATTGCATGGAGGTCATGCCAAGTATGATTATAAGCTTGAGTAAGATGGTGGAACTCTTTGGCAAAAGCTGTGGGGTTAGCAGAGAAAGAACTGAGTCTTCTTTCTAATTGAGATAGATCTTGGAGACAGAGAAGGGAATGTGGACTATGACAATACCTTTTGTTCCTGCCACTTCTGGAGAGGACAGAAAACTGGGGGAAGGGGTGGGAGAAAGGTGAGAGTGTGAGTGAGTATGTGAACTAACTGGAGATCGATGAGGAGTATATGGGAGTGAAGGACATGGAGAAGAAGGAGGCTGTGCCGGTGAAGGCAGGTGAGTAGTGGGGGCTGGGGGCTGGGACTGGTGGCACCTAAGTGGAACTTGGATGTGGTGGGGGACTCTGAGAGGGGGGGCTGAGAGGAGGGGAAGAAAGAGTTTCAGGTAGTTTGTCTATAGGAGAGAGATCAGCCTCTAAGAGAGGTTTGGTCTTAGATTGTGAGGTTCTGGTTGTGTGAAGGACTTGGGCCATGGTGCAGGAAGTGCAGAGGGAGGGGCGGGAGCGCAGATCCCAAAAGACTTGGACATATGGAACCTCGGACCATTTATCTACCCTTCAGCAATAGTTATCAAAATCAGTGAGGATATTGTAATCAAAAGTCCCCTCAGGAGGCCATTTAGACCCGCTGTCCAAAGCATATTGTGGCCAGGCCATAGTGGAACAGAATATCAGCCACTTGTGGCATAGATCCTGAACAAGTCCTAATTTGGTGAGGTTATGGAGCAGACAGCCCAGGGGCATCTTTGGCTCAGTGACAAACTCAGTGTTAACCGTCGTGTCTGGTGCTCAAATGAACAGAAAAGGGAAAGGCATCCTAAATCTCTTTTTGTGCTCACAGAACAGAAGAAGGGGGGGTGTGCAGCAGGGTATTAAGATGTCTCTACAATCACTTGAGCTCCAGGGATTGGAGGGGACCCTGACAAAACCACGATTTTTGGACAGGGAACCTGGAGGAGGTGTGAGTTCCAGAAACCATGGGTCAGTGGACTTACCCTCAGAAGGCCAGGGTAGGTGGTTAGTCAGTGGCTGGTTTGTCAGTTCCTGGTTCAGGGGAGGAGAGGTCCTCACAGAGACTGCAGGACACAAAACTCTTCCCGGGTTTTGGCACCAAATGTAAGGAATGGGCCGACCACACGAGAAAATAGAAATGTAGAGCCTTTATTGGTAGTACTCCCAGGTGTGATTTGCTGATCCGACAGAGAAAGAGAGAGAGGGGAAGACAGGCCAGAGAAGTTGTGTGTTAGGGAGGGGTTTGGCAATTTTTATAAGGGTATAGGGAGGGGGAGTGTCTTAGAGGTAGAAAAAGTCTCTGTAAGGTAAAGATTTGGGGGAGAGCAGACTAGTGTGCCATGTAATGTCTGGTGACGTGTGCAGAGTGGAGTCCCATGTGCAAAGTAGAGCACTATATGCAGAACAGAGCACATGCGCAGAGTAGAGCGCCAGTGCTACATCCGGGTTAGATCTGAGCGCAGCACAGGTGTGATGACAGACTAGATCCGGGTTGCATCAGCTGACTGTGGCGTGGTGTCCAGCCCCAACATCCAAGCTGCCTAGCTCTCCAGTCTAACACATATAACTTTAAGAAAGAAAAAAGTGTAGGTCAATTAGATAAAAATCTTCAAGCCTAATATTTATTTACTATGGCCCACATGGGAGATGGGAGAAGTAAATATAATGGATTCAATAAAAAGTAACTACAATAAATGACATTAACTTAAAAATAAAAACAGAACTTTGAGAAAACTCAGAACACATAAATCTCTAACACATAAAAGTATGGGAATGGTGGAATTAGGGGAGGTGAGTGACTAGCACAGCTTGTTGGGGGAAGGAGAAGAAATTCAAGTAGAAAGGAAAAAATAATACTTAGTAGATGGAAAAAGATGGCATGACCCCCCTTTTTTATTTTTTTTTTGAGAGGTTTTTGCTATAGGGTGCGTGTGCTCACCAGACAGAGAGAGACAGAAAGACAGAAAGCAAGAAATCACCCCCCAGGGGGATGGCCATGCTGCAATTCCTTCTCCTCCATTCTCCTCTCGGGATCTTGGGCACGCACGCACACGTGCCCGGCGTGAGTTTTAGGCCACCGGGTCCAGGATGCGAACCGCAGTCGACCACATGGGAGTCCAGTGACATAGCCATTAGGCTAACTGCCGGCATGGCCCCTCTTGTCATGTGATATTATTAAGTTAAACAATGCTCTTGTCTATGCTCAGCCCGTACATGGGCATTCCATTTTGTCTTTTCCTTAGTAATATTTTTAAATTGAACTCAGAATAGTTCTTCTCTCCTCTTAGACAAATTTTCCATTTAGCTCCTCCCAGGAGAGTTGAACAAGCTCTGGAAGACTGAAAAGAACCCAGATCCAGAGCTGGCTGGTACTACCCAGTCGAGATAATTTAGCACTTTATTACTAAGTTTATGGTTAACATTATAGTGTAAAACTTGCTTGTTTGCTATAATTAATCAACAGAGACATCACATTTTGGAATACTTAGAGTGTTGTCACTTTGTACAAAACATTCTTTTTAATTTTAATGTTGTCACTACATTATGAAAATATTAGTCCAACTTAACTGATTCTGTTAATAAAGAGAAGAGGAATAAGAGAAGAAAAAAGTAGAGTAGCCATCTATTTGAAATAAATTTTAAAATTCCAAACTGCTTCAAAAATGACTTGTCTTAATTTTGGAATTATTTATTTTAATTATAGTAACACAAAAATAGAAGGTACTATTCCTCTAAAGGTGGTATTAAAAAATAATTTTAGGAGGGGTCAGCAGGGGCCTTGGTGATTAAGGGCACTGGACACCCACGTCGCCGATCGCAGTTAGAGTCCTGGACCTGGTGGCTTCCTTTCTCACTTTCCCTCTCTCTCTCTTTCTCTTTCACTCTGTCCCTCTCTGGTCAAATTAAAATAAATAAATTGGGACCAGCAGTTGGCATAATGGTTATGTCACGGGACTCCCATGTAGTCGACCACAGTTCGAGTCACGGACCCGGTGGCTAAAACTCATGCTGGCACATGTGCATGCATGCCCAAGATTCCAAGAGGAGAGCATGTCCAAGATCCCAAGAGGAGAATGGAGGAGAAAGGATAGTGGCATTCCCCACTGGGGGCGATTTCTCACTGTGTGTCTCTCTGTTTCTCTCTTTCTGGTGAGCCATGCACCCCATAGCAAAAAATAAATAAAAATAAAAATGAAAATACACCCTCTCCAAAATAAATAAATAAATAAACTTTAAAAAAAAAAGGAAAGAAATAATAATTTTGGAAAACAATAGAATCATGACTCTCATACAGTATACAAATGAATATGTATGAAAGATTTTATTTTACTCATTTGATTAAAAAGAGCAAACAGATATTACTACTGAATAAAAGAAATATTCAAAAAGCACAAACTGGGACCAGCAGTTGGCATAATGAGGAAAAAAATAATAATTTTGGAAAACAATAGAATCATGACTCTCATACAGTATACAAATGAATATGTATGAAAGATTTTATTTTACTCATTTGATTAAAAAGAGCAAACAGATATTACTACTGAATAAAAGAAATATTCAAAAAGCACAAACTGGGACCAGCAGTTGGCATAATGTCTATGTCACTGGGCTACCATGTAGTCAACCATGGTTCAAGTCCTGGACCTGGTGGCTTAAACTCACGCTGGGCGCGTGTGCGTGCGTGCACGAGATCCCAAGAGGCGAATGGAGGAGAAGGGATTGCGGCATGACTATCTTCCCTGGGGGGTGATTTCTCACTTTCTGTCTCTCTGTCTCTCTCTATCTTTCTGGCAAGTGCATGTGCCCTATAGCAAAACCTCCCCCCAAAAAATAAAAAGCATAAACTATATGAAGTAAAGGAATGTTGAGCTGACTTGCAAGTAGGGATAAAATTGGATTTCCAGAAGGGAAAAATTGAAAAACAAACAAACAAACAAACAAACAAAAACACTACAAAACCTGACCTTGAATAGATAGCAATTAGTAACTCACTGATATGGAAGAACCCTGAATTCATGAATAATTCAGGCCTGATAGCTGCTTGAAATTTCTTCTTTTCTTTCTTTTTTTGGGGGTGGGTGTGGGGAGAGTTTTTTGCTATAGGGTGCATGCACTGCCAGAAAGACAGAGAGAGACAGAGGGACAGAAAGCGAGAAATCACTCCCTAGATAGAATGGTTACATCACAATCCCTTCTCCTCCATTCTCCTCTTGGGATCTTAGGAATGCATGAACACATACCTGGTGTGAGTTTAAGCCACCGGGTTCCCAACTCGAACTGCTGTCGACTATATGGGAGTCCAGCGACATAGCCATTATGCCATCTGCTGGTCCCAGCTGCTTGAAATTTCTGTCCTCTGCCGAACTTACTGCCCTTCCCCAGAGCTACAGGATAACCTGAAACCTTGAATAGATTAGTGCCTTGAATAGATGAATAGACTGGACTTGAACAGACTGGACTTCCTGCTTCTCTGACTCTTCCCTTTGATGCTGTGTAAGGCAGGTTCGAGACCTCTCCTTCCCCAATTCCCCCATAAAAGACAGTGTCCAACCCCCATTTGCGGCCAAAGATTTAGAGTGTTAACTCTTCCGTGCCTGTTGGAATAGTTGCAAACAGTTCTCTTAATCTCTCCCAGTGCTGCTTTCCATTCTTCAGTGTCTGGCTTTCTGCAACACTACAACTAACAAATGACTGCAAAATAATTTAAAGACAATGAACAAGTCTAGGATCTGATAACCTGAAAGGCCAACACTACATAGTTTTCAGTTAAAATATACAAAAAGTTTTCTAGTGATTCCCTATTGAAGAATAGTACAACGAGGAGTCAATGAAACCAATGATTACACTTAATGTGCTAAATGTCACTCATTAACACATATGTTCAGTTATAAATATAGTCAGCACTCAAAATACTCTAATTTGGTGCTTGTGTTTTATGTAAACATGTTTCTACTGACCGAAAACAGAAAATGGTAAAAACAAAATCAAATTAAGTACACAGGTCTTTGAAAATTTTATAAAGCCTACTCCTGTGGTCTGGGCCTGAGAGAGAACCAGAAAGGACCCTTTCAGCAGAAATAGAAATGAACTAAAGCAGCTGGCAGAGCAGGAGAGGGCATAAGAAAAGAAGCCACCAGCCAAACCCCTGGTTCAGACAACGGGATTCTGATGAGAGGTGCAACATGGCGCAGCACAGAGCCCACAGGACTCTGGCCGGAGTGATGACTAGACCCAGTCAACCTTGTCCAGCATAGCTGGGAGACCTTCTGCCCCAGATCTACCAGGTTATTGTTTCAACCCTGAAAAGAAGTGCTGTTTTTGCCTGTTCCCTGGACATAAGAGCTGCAACTCCCTGCCCAGAGGAGGCATCAGGCAGAAGGAGATGGAAGAAAACAACTGAAGCTACCGGAGGATGAGGACAAGCAGAAAAAGAAGGTCGCCAAAGTGGGATTTAATGCATCTTCTTTGTTGCAGAAGAGTCAACTGAGTTTTCTCAACAACACCAAATGTTGCTGTTTCGCCCAGGAGCCACACAGAGAGAAAGGGTTCAGAATCAGGGCTCAGATCCTTCTGCTTTGGCAAACAACCAATTTTGCCTCACACTGGTAGATACCAACAGTGATCACCTGCTGGTCTAAAAAGATATTTTTAAGTGATCAAGTTTTTTGTTTTGTTTGTTTTAGAGATTTTTGCTATAGGGTATGTCCATTCACCAGAGAGTCAGAGAGACACAGAAAGCAAGAAATCACCCCCAAGGAAGAATGCCCACCTAGCAATCTCCCTTTTCCTCCATTCTCAAGGGATTTGGGGCATGCACACACACTCTGTCAAGCCACTGGGTCTGGGACATGAACCATGATCAACCATGTGGGAGTCCAGCACCTTAATCACTATGCCACCTGCTGGTCCCCCAAGTGATGGAAGTTTTAAACAATCCTTTACATGACTTTGTTGAGGGACATTCCAGCACATAAGATGCAGCAGTTTTAGCTTCTATTACGGCAACTTGAATGTCAAAGGTAACTGATTGTGGGGATCCAGCAGATGGTGTAGTAGTTACATCGCTGGACTCTCACATGGACAACTGTGGTTCAAGTCCCAGACCAGTGGCTTGAAACTCATTTTGGGTGCACATGCATGCATGCCCAAGATCCAAGGAGGAGAATGGAGTAGAAGGGGTTACAATGTGGCCATCCCCTTTGGGGGTAATTTCTCACTTTCCCTCTCACTGTGTCTATCTGACCCCCACCATGAACTCACATGCCCTAAGGCAAAAACCTCTTATAAAAAAAAAGTGGGGACCAGCAGTTAGCGTAATGGCTATGTCACTGGACTCCCACGTAGTCGACCATGGGTCGAGTCTGGGACCCAGTGGCTTAAACTCACGCTGGGGGCGTGTGCGTGCGTGCCCAAGATCCCGAGAGGAGAATGGAGGAGAAGGGATTGTGGCGTGGCCATCCCCCCTGGGGGGGGTGATTTCTCGCTTTCTATCTCTATGTCTCTCTCTGTCTGGAGAGCACACGCGCCCTATTACAAAAACCTCCCCAAAAAAAAGAAGTGACATTTTTTTGTAACCTATGAGCAGAAGTTTGTGAGATGTTTATACAAAGTGTTAAAGAGTTTGTTTTTCTACCCAGCAATAAACAAGAATGACCCAAAGTTAAAAAAAAAAGAAAAGTTTATAGGAAATGCATGTTATGAAAAAACTATACATGGATTTCAATTTTTTTTGCAACATTAACTCATACTTTAATTCCATTTTCTGTGAACTTTAAAAAAATTATTTGATTTTCATTATGTTTTAATTTGACCAGAAAGAGAGAGAGAGAGGGAGGAAAAGCAGACTGCCACATCTGGAACTTGAACTGCGATCAGTCATGTGGGAGTCCAGTGCTTTAACCGCCATGCCACCTGCTGGCCCCAAGTGACCCTCCTGCCTCAGTCTCCCTGGTGGCTCCATGAAGTTTTTGAAGTCCTTTTATACTATAGTGAGTCAGTGACCCACTGCAAATTAACCATCTTAAACTAAGAGGGAACCCCAAATCAAGTAAAATTATATTGGTATAGGCTATATATTTGGTTTTTTGTAGGTAGGCTGCTTGTTGTATTTTAGTATCTGGACAAGGCTCTTACTTTATTTAATATTTCCAAGGATAAAAACTAAGGAAATGAGAATTAATGGAAGCTGGAAGATTTAGAAAAAGACCAAGATGTATTTTGAAATGCCATTTTATGCAGGAAGCATTCATAGATCATATTGACAAATTACTTTGACTTGCTAGTAGCTCATTTAGATTAGTATTGAATTGATTTGAACATTTTGTGTCAGTGGAGTGAGACAGAAGTGTGAGAACAAGTAAACACAGTTGTGATCACACAGGTCACCCGCATGGATTTTCAGGTCTGACATAGTGCAATAGTGACCTTGCAGCATTTTTCATGTGACCCATACATAATTTTAATCTATTATTTAAAAACATATAAGATTTCTTGGGGCCAGCAGGTGGCATGGTAGTTAAGGTGCTGGATTCCCATATGGTTAACCATAATTGGAGCCCTAGACCCAAGAACTTGAAAATCACACCATGTGCATGCGCAGCCATGCTCAAATTCCTGAGAGGAAAATAGAGTAGAAGGGATTGCTCCGTGGCCATCCTTCCTGGTGGTAAGATTTTCTCACTTTCCCTCTGTCTTTCTCTCTCTCTCACTCTTGCTCTCTCTGGTAAGTGCATGTGTCCTATGGCAAAAACCTTCATTTAAAAAAGTGTGTGTGTGTGTGTGTGTGTGTGTACAATACACAAATTGTACTGGGCAGATTTAACATATTATATTCTGCTATATCAAACAGAAATATAACTCTTACAGGAATTATATGATAAAACATTTATTCTTCTGCCTGAAAATATTATTAAACTCCCTGAGAAATAGGGAAGAGTATTTGGAACTAGAATGATGAAACATCACAAATGACCTTGCTCCTATCTATATTGTTTAAGGCAGACATTGCTAATCGAGCTCAATGCTTCTTACCATTCAGTTGAGACAGGACCTCAGTAGGATTCAATGCCAGATCCCAGGCAGCTTCTACTAATCCTTTGGCATTAAAAAGCAAGTCTAAACCTGTTTTCCACTTCAGTCTTAGATTATCAATTATTGATCTTATGCTTCAGAGACCAAAAGCTAAAAGAACTATTAGGTTGTTGGTAAAGTCATGATGTGTTTTTTTGTTTTTCTATGCAAAAATGCATCATGACTTTCTCGATAACCCTATATCATAGTACCTCAAAATCTGACTGGAAAAGAATATAAATTCTATTTTCTGTATTTTCACAAACAGTTTTCTATTGGCTTCACATCATCCTTGGTTTAGGGTCTATTTGGTTGTTCTACAATTATTACTGATTCCACAGAGGCCCCTGCAGGAGTTTTTGGGTATCCTAGGAAACCTGGAATAACAAGAACTCAATTGATATGTGTGGGTAAATTTGACAACTCCTACTCTGTCAACACCTATATTTAGCTTTTCACAATGGGAGACCACCTCCAATAAATGCGCTCAATTTCAGATGTACTGTTTTCCCTCTCTATGTATCTTTCTTTCAAACTACCATTAAACTCTTTCTGATGTTAGCAAATATAGCCACATTAAGTCAGCCCCTTACACTCACTCTGCTGATAAATTCTTTCTTGAACACAGTGTATGACAGCGTATCAGCTTATCTCTTAAACTGTGAAAAACATAGATATCTATCTTGATTTGTCTAGTATTCACGTTTATATTCCTCTGTCTTGATTTCTAAAGCAATACTAACTCAACACTTAATTATGCTTTTCATCTTTGGTTTTCATTTTTAATATCAGCATTCTTACATATCGTACACAATGATGAGCTCTTTAGCGCATAACTACAATTTTCGCATCTTCATTTTCCATTCTTTTTTTTGGAGAAGTTTTTTGCTATAGGGTGCATGTGCTCACCAGAAAGACAGAGAGACAGAAAGTGAGAAATCACTCCCCGGAGGGGATGGCCACACCATAATCCCTTCTCCTCCATTCTCCTCTCAGGATCTTGGGCACCCATGCACACATGCCGGCATGAGTTTAAGCCACTGGGTCTGGGACTCAAACCATGGTCGACTACATGGGAGTCCAGTGACATAGCCATTGTGCCAACTGCTGGTCCCTTCATTTTCCATTCTTACATTCCCCAGCGATTACAGTTAGGTGTTGTTCTGTAGGTTAATCATAACGAGAGGTATGCGTCTAATGACATGGATGTCATCCAGGCTAAATGGCATCACTGATTTGAATGACCTTTTATTGGGCATGCTCATGTGTCTAGCCTCCTATCTACAAAACAATATCCATTGATACTTTCCTAGCAATTGAGTCCCTCATCCCAATCCTATACTAGCAGTCTTTTTTTTTTTTTTTCTTCATTTCTCTTCCTTCTTCAAACACATATAAGGATGTGGAATGTGCCTGGTGTGGCTAGTAGCGGAGATGATAAAATACTGACTTCCAGGGCTCATGAACCCAGTGGAGAAAAAAAAAATTGACTCCCCCAAAATTATTAGAACTTGAAGCACTAAGATAGGTGCTCATGTTTATAGTAGAAACTTAAAAAATACTCTGAGGGAGGAAAGGTGCTTATAACTTATTTGGTTTGTCAGAAAAGAACCTTGATTTTTTTTTCATCTGTATCATATTACATTTCTATAATAAACACATCATTAGGTTTGAGAGCATTTTGCGTGTCTTTGTTCACTTACTTCCAGTCTCCCTTTTCCTTTTCCCTGTAGAGGGAGGAAAGGTGCTTATAACTTATTGGGTTTGTCAGAAAAGAACCTTGATTTTTTTTTCATCTGTATCATATTACATTTCTATAATAAAAACACATCATTAGGTTTGAGAGCATTTTGCGTGTCTTTGTTAACTTACTTCCAGTCTCCCTTTTCCTTTTCCCTGTATTAATTGTGTCATTTATTTTTTGTATTTCTAATGTTTTATCATCTGGATCTCGCTGACCCTAGAGGGGCTCTCCCACTCAGGAGTAGTCAATTACTAGAGATAGCAAAGAAATCATCAACCAATCCAGAGTCTATACCCAGTCACTGCTTTTATCCGGCTTTCACACTATCCACCTGCTCCAGTAGACCCTAAGGCCAGGTACCAGACAAGCACAGACAGCGCCTACACCCTAGAGCATGCTGAAATTATCCAAACTGGCCTGTCCTAAGCCTGTTTGCCCTACCTCATCCTTTTCTTTCCAAAAAAACTACAAGGAGGTCGCTTGCTCAGTATCTCACTCTCCTTCCATTTCCTAGCAAAGCCCAGGGCTTCTCAGTGTGACCACCCATGTCATGGCATGCCTGACCTCTTAGGAAACGTGAGTAACAAACCATCTTTGATGGTAGTCATTTTCTAAATTATTGGCTTCAGAATACCTCAAATTTTCTATTAATACACTATATTTCAAAACAATCCTGTCCCATTTTTCTTTCCTCTCTTTTTTCTTGTCCTCTCCATTTCATTTTGTGAATATAGACTTGGTGATTTTCAAAACAATCTGTTATCAGAAAATTGACTTTCCCTTCACATACAGTTTTTGTCAACTACTTTCCTTCTAAGAATACTCTTCTTTATACTGTTTGGTAGAACAACAGAGAAGAAATGACCTCTTGTGCTGAAATAAGTACAACAATAATTTTACATATACTGATAGAGTTCATGATTTTTTAAAGCATTTTAATTGATCAACTTCTGTTTTAAAGCTGAAAACCTGCGACCAGCCGATGGCATAATGGCTATGTCGCTGGACTCTGATGTAGTCGACCACGGCTTGAGTCCTGGACCCAGTGGCTTAAACTCACGCCAGGCATGTCTCTGTCTCTCTCTTTCTGACAAGCACACTTGCCCTATAGCAAAAACTTCTCCAGAAAAAAAAAAGCTGAAAACCATAGATAAATCAAAGCTCTTAGTCTGTGAAAATAAACTAGAGAATACACAAGCACAGAGACCCACACACAAAGTAGGAGTGAGTCATAGTTCAAAATTAGAGTGGAGGGAACCAGCAGTTAGCATAATGGCTATGTCGCTGGACTCCCACATAGTGGAATGCGGTTCGCGTCCCGGACCCGGTGGCTTAAAACTCACGCCGGGCACGTGTGCGTGCGTGCCCAAGATCCCGAGAGGAGAATAGAGGAGAAGGAATTGCTGCGAGGCCATCCCCCTGGGGGGTGGTTTCTCGCTTTCTGTCTCTATGTCTCTCTCTGTCTGTCTGGCGAGCACACGTGCCCTATAGTGAAAATCTCTCCAAAATTAGAGTGGAGTGAATGTGCTTGATTCCTTTAAATAAAGTGGATACAAAGATGAACTTTTGTCTTCCTGCTGTAGAATTCTAGGTCTGGAAAACTCACAGTCTGTTAAAGAAAGAAAAGATTGAAAACATTCATTTAGCTTCCATTCTAAGACATTAGCTAAATACATCAAGTATTTTATGCACAGATAGCTGTAAATTGGAATGAAAAACAAAATAAAAGAACTAAAACAACAAGCAGGAAAAGAGCCTGCCTATTGAATTATACACAAGGATCCCTGTGGATGTCCCAGCCTGCTGGTATTGAAAAACAAACACAGCCTAGCAAATGTAAAAAGAGCCTATTAAGCCAAGAGTGAGTCTAGCTACCCATTGGTATCAAAAGTTCAAGAGCCCTCAGGCTCCTTTAGCAGTTCCTTAAAAAGCGCAATGAAGCTAGAAAGATGACTGAGGCAAAGGATTCCGTTGAGGTTCAGAAGCAACCCCAGGCAGAAATGCCCTCCCAGAACCACAGCTCATTAAGGTGTTTTATATTCAAGTGAAGTCAATAGGAAAATATCAAGTTTTTCATGTGAAATGAAAAGAATGTGAATCATCAATTATCGTTAAAATAAAAGAAGTTGAAAATAAGTGTTTAAGATCAAACAGCCATTTGCCACCTGAAAAATATGCTTGGTCATGTCTCGTCCAGCAAAGTTTTAATATATTAGACAAAGAGAATCATGATCGTGAAATGTCACTTCCCTACTTCATCATCAGACAAACTGAGTCCTAGCCTGGATCCACAAGTACATGTTAGCTTGATGGGATTTAGCGGTTCAATGAGCTGTATGGACAAGAACAAAGAGGATAGGCTTAAAGGCCATTTAGCTCCCCCCTTTACTAACTGAGCAGAATTAGGCAAATGATTTCCTCTCTGTGCCTCAGTTACTTTGTTATAGTCTACTCAGTGAGAATTAAGAGGACATCTAGACACAGCCAAATTTACTAGAGTTTATTGATTAAACCGGTGGCTTAGTCAATCAATATGGGGGACTCATGTCTCAAAATCCTGCAGCCCCATGTGAAAGGAAAAGGGTGTTTATAAAGGCAAAGGTCACACGTTCATCCCCCTTACCCTGCGATGTGAAGACCATAAGGACAAGATGTGGCGGGCCTGGAAAGGTAGGGGATAGACTTAACAAAAGCAAGAGCGCATTGCACAACAAGCAGGTAAGCCTGTCAATCATTCCTAAGGGTATGTTCAATCCCAGCCTAAACAGAAAGACATCTCAATGGTCTCCATGGCTCTGGGCAAGGTCCAGTGACTGGAGATTGTATCTTAAGGCAGCTAGAAGGAGTGGGGTTTAAAGACAATAGGAATGTTAATCATTACATTTACTCTTAGGCAAAGGAGGAGAGAGTCATAGGAATTTAACAGTTTATAATGGAAGTGCTCTTCCAAGATGGAGTCACACCCACTTCAACTTCACTTACAAAATGGGAACAAAAATTATATCATTGCCTTTAAATTGCACATAAAAGAATATTAGACACTGACATGCCTATACAATTTAAACTTCTAATTATGTAGAATATGAAAATGAAATCAAATGATCTGGATTTGGAGGTTGTATATTATACCAGATAACTTTCTATCTCTTTCATAGAGTAGTGCCTGATTTTTTACAGCCCCAAGACATCTTCCAGCAAGTATTTCTTATCTACAATGTACCTGATACCATGGGGGATTTAAAAAGGATAAATAATGGAGCCTGATGTTAGCACAGCAGTAAATGCAACAGTCTGCGAGGCTGACCCTCACGGAAAGGTTCCTGGTTTGCAACCAGAGACCTCACTGAACATGCCAACTGTTTGAATACCCATTATTCAAGATTGGTTGAGACTGAGGGTGGATCATGGCTTCCAGATCCTGTGGGAGTGCGGTCTCTCTGTCTCTTTAGCTCACAGAAGAATTAAATAATTAAGCTTACAAAAAAATGATAAATAGAATTCCTTTATGGGCCTTAAAATCGAATGGTAGAGATGAAAGTAATATGGAAATACGGCATCAAAGTTGTCCTTAGTATCATAAAAGATGGAGGGGAAAAAGGCAATGAAATTGTAGAGAGTAAGATAGTCTGTATTTTATCGAATTCATTTATTTTCTGTAAAATATGTATATATTACATGTGATTTTTATATTTTCCTCAAGAGTTTTGTGTATATTAACCTTGATTCCCCAGTTAACATTAGCTCCTTAGTAACCGCAGATAGATTTCACACGATGCTAGGAAAATGGATATTTCCTGAATTATCGATTGCTGATATATTTCTAATCCTAGGGCACAACAGTACACTCACCCACTATAGGCCCTTTGATAACAGCGTATCTAAAGGATTTGTTCTTCTTTTATTATTCCCTCTCAGTGCTCACAGATGTGCACATCTGACATCTTTCAGCAGGCTACCTGGGTGAAACATGCCAGCTGAGACTGATTAAAGTCAGCCACCTGATGTGAAGAGGCCACTCTGGACATGTTCTGTTTAACTGGGATGGCTGAAACTAACGCTACCAAATGGTAGGTCTTGAATTCTCGTGACCCTTTGGAACTACAAGAGAATATAAACTGTTATTGATAAAATAAAGTCATCAATAGGTTTGTACCATGTACCAAGCTTCTTCCACTAGTAAATGCATAGACAGATGTTTTATCCAGCTTCGTATACATTTTAGGACCACATATCCCAACTGCTTATTATGTCCCTTAAGTCATTCTCCCCAACTTTTCATTGTAAGGTTCAGACGTTCAGAAAAGTTGAAAGAATCGTACAATGGTCACTCGCGTACCTACCACTTAGGTTCAATTTTTGTTTCCATTTTTCTGTATTTATAATGCATATAGTATGCACCACATATTTTTTGATGAACTATTTTAAAGTGAATTTTAGACATCATGATAGTTCACCCCTAAATATTTCAACTTGCATCTCCTTTAAAAAGATTTTTTTCTTTTGGGAACCAGCAGTCACTATGTCGCTGGACTCCCACGTAGTCAACCACAGTTCGCGTCCCAGACCCGGTGGCTTAAAACTCACGCCGGGCGTGTGTGCATGAGTGCCCAATATCCCGAGAGGAGAATGGAGGAGAAGGGATTGCGGCGTGACCATCCCCCCTGGGGGGTGATTTCTCGCCTTCTGTCTCTATGTCTCTCTCTGTCTGTCTGGTGAGTGCACGCACCCTATAGCGAAAACCTCTCAAAAAAAAAAAAAAAAGATTTTTTTCTCCTATTTACCTGTAATTAATTTTGATATCACCTAAGAAAGTTATTTTTTCTGGGGCCAGCAAGTAGTGTGATGGTTAATTTTGGTCCGGAGGCCTGGGCAGCTTGGATGTAGGGTTGGATGCCACACCATAGTTGGCTGATGCAACCCGGATCTAGTCTGTCATCAGACCTGCGCTGCACTTGGATCTAACCCGGATGTAGCACATACGCTCTATTCTGCATATGGCACTCTACTATGCACACAGGACTCTGCTCTGCACACGTCACTAGACATTACATGGCACACGAGTCTGCTCTCTCTAAGCCTTTACCACACATGGACTGCTTCTACCTCTGAGACACTCCCCCTTCTATACCTTTATAAAAATTGCTAAACCCCACCCTAGCATGTGACTTTTCTGGCCTGTCTCCCTCTCTCCCTCTCCCACTTTCTGTTGAACCAGCCAACCTCGCCCGGGAGCACTCCCAATAAAGGCTCTACATGTCTGTTTTCTCACGTGGTCAGCCTATTCTTCACATTTGGTGCTGAAACCTGGGAGTTTTGTGTTCAGTAGTCCCTGTGAGGGCCTCTCCTCCCAGGAACCAGGAACTGACCTGGCAACTGCTGACTAACCACCTGCCCTGGCCTTCTGAGGAAAGTCCACCTGCCGTGGTTTCCGGGACTTAAACCTCCTCAGGTTCCTCCCTGTTGGAAAACATGGCTGCATCAGGGTCCCCTCTGACTCCTAGAGCTCAGGGGGATTGTGGAGTTGTCCAAATCCCCTGCTGCCCATCCCCCATTCCATTCCATGAGGGGTGGGGGAAGAGACTTGGGACACCTCTCCTTTTTCCGCTCACTTGATTCCCAGACAATGGGTAACACTGAGTCCCTCACTGAGCCAAAGACACCCCTGGGCTGTAGGCTCTGTAACTTCACCAAATTAGGGCTCCCTCAGGATCTATGCCACAAGCGGCTGACATTCTATTCTACTGTGCCCTGGCCACAATAGCTTTGAACAATGGGTCTAAATGGCCTCCTGAGGGGACTTTTGATTACACTACCCTCACTGTAATTTGGATTTGGGTAACTATTTGGATAACTATTGCTGAAGGGTAGGCAAATGGTCAGAGGTTCCATATGTCCAAGCCTTTTGGGATCTGCACTCCCTCCCCTCGCTCTGCACTTCTTGCAGTACCACCCAAGTCCTTCCCACAAGAACCCCACAATCTAAGACCAAATCTCTCCTAGAGGCCTATCTCTCTCCTATAGACAAACCACCCGAAACTCTTACCTGCCTTCCTTCTCATCCTCCTCTCCAGTTCGCCACCATACCCCAGTCCCACTTCGGAGCCACCAGTCCTGACCTATGCCCTCCCACAGCCCCTCTTTCCCACCTTCACCAGCCCTGCCTCCTCCTCCATGTCCTTGGCGCCCATCTCCTCCTCACCTGTCTCCAGCTAGTTCACATACCTGCTCAGGCTTTCTCCCTTCTCCCACCTCTTCCCCCAGTTCTAACCTTCTTTGTCCTCTCCAGGAAGTGGTAGAAACAGAAGGTATTGTCAGAGTCCATGACCCCTTTTCTCTCCAAGATCTATCACAAATAGAAATAAGACTCGGTTCTTTCTCTGCTAACTCCACAGCTTTTATCAAAGAGTTTCACTATCTTACTCAAGCTTATAATCACACTTGGCATGACCTCTATGTAATCCTGTCCTCCACCCTTACTACGAATGAGAGAGAGCGAGTCCAGGCTGCAGCAGAACATGCTGACCAAGCCCACCTGGTGGACCCAACTCTTCCAGTTGGACTAGTGGTTGTTCCTATTACCGACCCTCAATGGGACTATCAGGTAGGAAACTCTGGCTCAAAAAACTGAGACTAAATGATCCAATGTCTCCTTGCTGGGATGAGAGCAGTCTCTAACACAATTGTCATTTTGACAAACTCCAGGAAACCACCCAGGGGGCAGATGAAAACCCAGCTGTGTTCCTCAGTCGCCTTACAAAGGCCTTGACTCTTTAAACACAATTAGATCCCGCTTCACCTGCTGGCGCGCCAGTTTTGGCGTCTCATTTTATTACCCAGTCAGCGCCCAATATTCAGAAAAACCTTAACCGGGCAGAGGATGGCCCTCAGACCCCTGTCTGTATTCTGGTGAAAAGGACATTTAAAGTTTACAATGCCCAGGAAGAAGCAGCTGAGGCTGAACGCTAAGCTCGCCTTCACCAGAAGGTGGCACTCCAAACCCAGGCCCCAGTAGCAGCCCTGAGGCCAGCAGCCCCAAACAGGCGCAAGAATGGGGCTTCTTCATCTAAGTCCATTCCCCCAGACCATGCTTCAAGTGTGGGAACCAGGCCACTGGGCTCAACAATGCCTTTGTCTTTGACCGCCCACTAATGGCCGACGGGGGACAAGTCGGCCAGGTGGTCCTCTCTTGGGAGCTGTTGGGGCTAGCTGTAGATGGACAAGGCCCAGACTCAAAGACTCCCATAACCCTCGCCGAGCTCAGGGCAATGCTACAAGTAGCGGGTAAGTCCATCTCTTCTTGTAGACATGGGGACTACCTACTCCATCCAGCCCTCCCATTCAGGACCACTTTTTCCTTCTCAAATCTCTGTCAAGGGAATAAATGACACACCCCCTTGCCCACATAGAACAGGTACCATATAGAAGGATGACCTTTCTCCTTCTCCTTCCTAGTTATACTATCATGCCCATTCTCCGTCCTGGGCAGAAACATCCTTCACCAATTGGAGCTTCCCTCCAACTTCCGGCTACAGCTCCTGCCACTTGCTTTCTCCTCCCTCTCATCTGCTCATCCATTGACTCTAATCTGTCCAGCCCTCCCTCTTTCCTCTTTCCCCTCCACCCAGACTGCTACTTCTTGTTTGCTTTCGCTTGGAAGCATCCCAGTTCACACTCTGCCCAACTGCTTACCTAGACAGTCCTCCCTTAGGACTTCTTCAAAACCAACATGCCCTAGACCTACTGATGGCAGAAAAAAGGAGACACCTGTCTGTTCCTCCGGGAAGAATGCTGCTACTATGTGAACGAGACAAGGCTGGTTAAACAAAACATCGATGTTCTCAGCCATCTAAGCAAAAAACTATGGTGCCAACAACAGCCCACTTCTCTTTTCCCAGACTGGTGGCAATCTACTCTCATCAGCTGGATTGCCCCTATTTTAGGACCATTAATTTTCATCTTCCTTCTCTTCATGCTTACACCCTGTATCCTCAGATTCCTCTGAAGCTGAATTCAAGAAATTTCTCTAGTGGCTGTCAACAAATGCTCCTTCACCCCTATACACAAGTTCCCACCGAGCTCCCAGCTCCTGACTGTCCCTCTTCACCCACAGCAAATGATCAACCAGCCCCTTATAACAGCAAAACAGTCAGGATGTTAGGCTTGAGGCCTGGACAACTTGGATGTGGGGGTTTGACACCACACCACAGTTGGCTGATGCAACCCAGATCTAGTCTGTCATAAGACTTGTGTTGCACTCGGATCTAACCCAGATGTAGCAGGACCAGCAGGTGTTGTGGTGGTTAAGGTGCTGGATACTCCCACATGGCTGACCACGGTTCGATGCTCGGATCTGGTGGCTTGCTTAGCATTTTCCCTCTCTCTCTCTCTCAATCTGTGTCTCTCTCTGGTCAAATTAAAATAAATGAAAGAATAAATAAAATTAAATAATTATTAAAAATGAATAAATAAATAAAAATAACACGGATGTAGCACATGCACTCTATTATGCACATGGTGCTCTACTTTGCACACAGGACTCTACCGGAAAACATGCTGACCAAGCCCACCTGGTCGACCCAACTCTTCCCAGTTGGACTAGTGGTTGTTCCTATTACCGACCCTCAATGGGACTATCAGGTAGGAAACTCTGGCTCAAAAAACTGAGACTAAATGATCCAATGTCTCCTTGCTGGGATGAGAGCAGTCTCTAACACAATTGTCATTTTGACAAACTCCAGGAAACCACCCAGGGGGCAGATGAAAACCCAGCTGTGTTCCTCAGTCGCCTTACAAAGGCCTTGACTCTTTAAACACAATTAGATCCCGCTTCACCTGCTGGCGCGCCAGTTTTGGCGTCTCATTTTATTACCCAGTCAGCGCCCAATATTCAGAAAAACCTTAACCGGGCAGAGGATGGCCCTCAGACCCCTGTCTGTATTCTGGTGAAAAGGACATTTAAAGTTTACAATGCCCAGGAAGAAGCAGCTGAGGCTGAACGCTAAGCTCGCCTTCACCAGAAGGTGGCACTCCAAACCCAGGCCCCAGTAGCAGCCCTGAGGCCAGCAGCCCCAAACAGGCGCAAGAATGGGGCTTCTTCATCTAAGTCCATTCCCCCAGACCATGCTTCAAGTGTGGGAACCAGGCCACTGGGCTCAACAATGCCTTTGTCTTTGACCGCCCACTAAGCAATGCCCCAAGTGCAAACAGCCTAGTCATTGGGGAAGTGATTGCCTAATGACTGATTCATCTCTTGCCCACGGGGGACAAGTCGGCCAGGTGGTCCTCTCTTGGGAGCTGTTGGGGCTAGCTGTAGATGGACAAGGCCCAGACTCAAAGACTCCCATAACCCTCGCCGAGCTCAGGGCAATGCTACAAGTAGCGGGTAAGTCCATCTCTTCTTGTAGACATGGGGACTACCTACTCCATCCAGCCCTCCCATTCAGGACCACTTTTTCCTTCTCAAATCTCTGTCAAGGGAATAAATGACACACCCCCTTGCCCACATAGAACAGGTACCATATAGAAGGATGACCTTTCTCCTTCTCCTTCCTAGTTATACTATCATGCCCATTCTCCGTCCTGGGCAGAAACATCCTTCACCAATTGGAGCTTCCCTCCAACTTCCGGCTACAGCTCCTGCCACTTGCTTTCTCCTCCCTCTCATCTGCTCATCCATTGACTCTAATCTGTCCAGCCCTCCCTCTTTCCTCTTTCCCCTCCACCCAGACTGCTACTTCTTGTTTGCTTTCGCTTGGAAGCATCCCAGTTCACACTCTGCCCAACTGCTTACCTAGACAGTCCTCCCTTAGGACTTCTTCAAAACCAACATGCCCTAGACCTACTGATGGCAGAAAAAAGGAGACACCTGTCTGTTCCTCCGGGAAGAATGCTGCTACTATGTGAACGAGACAAGGCTGGTTAAACAAAACATCGATGTTCTCAGCCATCTAAGCAAAAAACTATGGTGCCAACAACAGCCCACTTCTCTTTTCCCAGACTGGTGGCAATCTACTCTCATCAGCTGGATTGCCCCTATTTTAGGACCATTAATTTTCATCTTCCTTCTCTTCATGCTTACACCCTGTATCCTCAGATTCCTCTGAAGCTGAATTCAAGAAATTTCTCTAGTGGCTGTCAACAAATGCTCCTTCACCCCTATACACAAGTTCCCACCGAGCTCCCAGCTCCTGACTGTCCCTCTTCACCCACAGCAAATGATCAACCAGCCCCTTATAACAGCAAAACAGTCAGGATGTTAGGCTTGAGGCCTGGACAACTTGGATGTGGGGGTTTGACACCACACCACAGTTGGCTGATGCAACCCAGATCTAGTCTGTCATAAGACTTGTGTTGCACTCGGATCTAACCCAGATGTAGCAGGACCAGCAGGTGTTGTGGTGGTTAAGGTGCTGGATACTCCCACATGGCTGACCACGGTTCGATGCTCGGATCTGGTGGCTTGCTTAGCATTTTCCCTCTCTCTCTCTCTCAATCTGTGTCTCTCTCTGGTCAAATTAAAATAAATGAAAGAATAAATAAAATTAAATAATTATTAAAAATGAATAAATAAATAAAAATAACACGGATGTAGCACATGCACTCTATTATGCACATGGTGCTCTACTTTGCACACAGGACTCTACCCTGCACACGTCACCGTCACCAGATGTTACGAGGCACAATAGTCTGCTCTTCTCCTAAACCTTTACCTCACATGGACTATTTCTATCTCTAAGACACTCCCCCTCCCTATACCCTTATAAAAATAGCTAAACTCCACCCCAGCATGTGACTTTTCTGGCCCATCTCCCTCCCTCTCTCTCTCTTTCTGTTGGACCAGCAAACCTTGCCCAGGAGCACTCCCAGTAAAGGCTCTACATTTCTGTTTTCTCATGTGGTTGGCCCATTCCTTACAGTTAAGGCACTGGATTCCCATATATTCAAACTTGGTTTTATTCCTGGACCCAGTGATTTGAAAATCATACTGTGTGCATGTGCATATGTGCCCAAAATCCCCAGAGAAAAATGAAGGAGAAGGGATTGTGGCATGGTCATCCCCCCAAAGGTAATTTTTCACTTTCTCTTTTTGTCTCTCTCCAGAGAGCACACACAACCTATGGCAAAAGCATTTAAATAAATAGCTTGAAAACTATTTTTCCCAATATTATTTAATTTATACTCTATACAAAAATTCCTTTTATGCCTTTTGGCACACCTAAATTTGGATAGAATTATACCTTCTATGATTAAAAGAAAAGATAAAATAAGCACAAGACTCTAAAGTTTGCATTTTACATTTGGTTGTTAACTTTTTTTTTCACTTTAGAAAATTCACCTCTTCTCAACTTTTATTTATATATTATTTTATGCTTAAATCTTATACCTTTATTTTAACAAAGCTTACTCTAATAAAATTCAGTTAAAAAACTTTTTTTTGGAGGGGGGAAGAGGTTTTTGCGATAGGGCACGTGCGCTCGCCAGACAGACAGAGAGAGACATAGAGACAGAAACCGAGAAATCACCCCCCAGGGTGGATGGACACGCCGCAATCCCTTCTCCTCCATTCTCCTCTCAGGATCGTGAGCACGCACCCACACGCGCCCGACGTGAGTTTTAAGCCACCGGGTCCGGGATGCGAACCATGGTTGACTACGTGGGAGTCCAGCGACATAGCCATTATGCTAACTGCTGGTTCCCCCCCCAAAAAAAAAACTTTTATTTTTTAAAAGTGTTTTTAAAAAGTAGAACTTTTAGTTTTTTTAAATGACATTATTTTTGGTTTTTGTAAGTATGGAATGCTCCACGATTTTTTTTTTCGGAGAGGTTTTTGCTATAGGGCACATGCCTTCACCAGAAAGACAGAGCGAGACAGAGAGACAGAAAGTGAGAAATCACCCCTCAGGAGGGATGGCCACGCTGCAATCCCTTCTCCTCCATTCTCCTCTGGGATCTTGGGCATGCATACACATGCACCCAGCGTGAGTTTAAGCCCCCAGATCCAGGACTCAAACCATGGTCGACTATATGGGAGTCCAGCGACATAACCATTATGCTAACTGCTGGTCCCAATGCTCCACAAATTTTCACGGCATTCTTGAGCAGGGGCAATTCTTTATGTTATCCCAATTTTACTATATGTGTTGCTGAAGTGAGAATGATACTGACTTTTTGAAGGGTTCATGCCAGGTGTTCTTGTAGAATGAATAGCTTTTATGTTTTCTACAAAATGGAAGTAAGGTCAAAAGATTCATTTAAAAGTAACCTGTATAGTAATACTTGTATCACCTAAATATTCTGCTTACAAGTTCTTCCCTACTGGGTTAGGCATACTCTGATAATCCTTGCCTCAGCCAATTATTTCATTGAGAGTTGCATAATACTGGTTTCTAATTCTATAATTTCTTTTGCATCTATTAGCTGTCTTTCTTCCATTTAAAAAAAAAAGTCACTGTTATCAGTTTACATGGAAATATCCTTTCCTTTCAAAACACCAAAGTAAATGATTAATTCCTTCCCTTTAATTGTCAATTTTCAGAGAAAGGATTTGGTGGAATATTTACCTCCAAGAAAGGGTGGTAAATGAGTTTTGTTCTTTCATTTTGATTATCAGTATTGTGCATGTATTTGCTCAATGCTTTATAATCAATTAGAGTCATTATTCTTTTGGATGTTCAAATTATCCCAAATTTCACTAGTGGGAAGCCTTCTATGCTCAATCTTTTTTTTTTTTTTTTTTTTTGAGAGAGAGACTTTTGCTATAGGTTGCATGTACTTGCCAGAGAGAAAAGAGAGAAAGTGAGAAATCACCCCCACCCCCAGGGGAGTGTGGCCATGCCACAATCCCTTCTTTTTCATTCACCTCTCGGGATCTTGGGAAGACATGCACACATGAGTTTTAAGCCACTGGGTCCAGGACTCAAATCGAGGTTGACTATGTGGGAGTCCAGAAATGTAACCATTATGCCATTTGCTGGTCCTCCAAGCTCAATCTTTTGAGTGTTTTCTTGTGTCTTGGGATAAGACATCCTAGTTTACCTGATTCTAACTGAAAATCACCCATTTCTCAAAGAAGGGCTGGTTTCTTTTGGTGGGAAAACTTGAAGTGTTCATCATTGCCAATGGAGAACCATTCCTTTCTGGGCTATTTTGGTGGTCAGACATAGGAAACATATTTTTTATATCTCAAAATCATATGGAAATTTTTTCTTTTCTTTCAATAATTTTGTTGCTAAAATTTTGTTTCCCAACAATATTATCATTTTATGTTTTTATTTATTTTTAAGAGAGATTTTTTTTAATAGAGCGTATGTGCTTGACTGAGAGACAGAGAGACAGAAAGTGAGAAATCACCTCCCAGGAGAGATGGTCACGTCACAATCCCTTCTCGATTCACCTCTTAGGATCTTGGGCACGCACGCATACATACCCAACATGAGCTTCAAGCCTCAGACCCAAAATGCAGTTGGCCATGTGGGAGTTCAGTTCATAACCATTATGCCATCTGCTGGTCCCCTATTTTACTTTCTTATCCTATGATATTCATAAAACAGTTTCAAAATTATTAGATACTTATAATTAATAACAATGAAGCTAATGGGTGATGCTCATGATTTCTTCCCCGCTCAACTTTTTCCCCTTAGAATATATCTATTAAGAAATCACACACTTAGCCAGCAGAAGACTTGATGGTTAAGGTCCCACGTGGTCGACTGCAATTTGAGTCCCAGATCAAGTGGCTTGCTTTCTCATTTTCCCTCTCTCTCCCTGCCTCTCTCTGATCAAATTTAAAAATAGTAATAATAATAAAATTAAATAAATAATTCTTTTAAAAAAATTACAAAATTGAAGGTAACTTGGAATGTTTCTTTTCACTCTGTGATTATATTATTACATTTATATATAATCTCATGGATTTAGTCTATTTTAAAGTTATCTGATTTGCTTCCCCTTTCCAAATTCACTTAAGTTTTGTATATATAAAATATTTCTTGTTTTCTCTCTCTTTAAATAAAAATGGTAGAGGATGCATGTGCTCATCAGAGAGAGAGAAAATGAGAAAGCACCCTGTGGGGCATGATCATGCTGGAATCTCTTCATCTCTCCCTCCTCAGAAGATACTGGTCACACATACCCTCCTCCCCGCGTGTTTTTATTTTTTTCCTTTTCTTTTTCTCTTTTTTGTTTTTTTAACTTCAAACTCATGTCAGGTGTGTGTGCATTACAAAATGGGTTTATTGTAAAAGTAATTCAAGAATACCCAGGTAAAATTTTATCCCAATGCTACCAATACAACCAAAAGCAATTAAAGATGTTTATATTAGGAACGAGTACAGAAAAACTAGAAAGACCATGTCAAGGCTGTGATTCAGACTCAGAAAGAGAAGAACTCTTAGTTCTCCCTCAGGTTAGTACAGAGGACATGAGGAGCAAAGCACGGTGCAGGTACCACCTCGCTGCCCCGACACTGAGGTATATCTGGGCAAAGTGAAGCCGAGAGGAAATGAAGATCTCCATATTCTGATTCAGTGGGTGTACTGAAGTGATGAAAATTTTAGGAAGTGCCTTTAATGACAGCAAGATGTAAGACAAGTCATTATTGAAGAGAAAGAAGTTTATAAAGTTCTCTATCAAAGTCCCACTAAATCTTTTGAATGCTCCCACTCCCTGCAAGCTAAAGCTACTCTGCTGATATATAAGATGTAATGTGATCTTAATTTGTGACTTACTGAGAAATTTATAAGTGCTTCTTCCCAGTAGCTTTAATCTTCTGCACATTAAAAACAAAACAACATGCAGTCAAGCCCAGCCACCACCCTGGGGACTTAAACAGCACAACTGACCATGTGAGACCCAGTCACTTTCACCACCACACCAAGAGCTGGTGCCCTCCTTCTTTAATCATATATCATATACTGAATCTTGCTTTTTCCTTTCCTTACAAGTATGTCCTAGAGATCACTCAAAATTAGATTATAGGAATCTTTCTGATTCTTCTTTATGACTTCAATAATTTAATTTCGTGGGGACCTGTGGATGGAGTAATTGTTACGTCGCTGGACTCACATAGTCTACCACGGTTCGAGTCCTTGACACAGAGGCTTCAAACTCATGTCAGGCATGTGTGCATGCATGCTCAAAATCCCAAGAGGAGAATGGAGGAGAAGGGATTGCAGTATGGAGAAAGCACGTGCACTACAGCAAAATTCTCTCTCTAAAAAAAAAAAAAAATGAAAAAATTAATCTTGTGACTGATCCTTAGTTTATTCAGGCGGTATTCTGCTAATTAAATTTGAGTTTGTTTCTTTTTCTACTAAGAAGAGTGAACATGATATATGTTGACATATATTTGCAATATTTTATCTTGAGAGCAGACAATTAGAACTTTAAGCAAAATCAGAAGACAAATGACAAACTTGGGAAGAATAATTGAGCAGATATTACAAATATAATGTAAACTTCTGATATGTAGATTAGAGCTGTTAAAAGATAAAAAATAAAAGTACTTGTTTCCAATAGAAAACTAATAGAAAGGGGACCCCCTAAAAATAAATAATTCTTAGAAAAACAAAAAAAGTCTGTAAAGATATTAAAAGATCTGTAATCTCACAATAAAATACAGACTAACTTTTATTATTTTATCCTTTTTCTTTGTTTTTAAAATTTTGTTTTTTTTGTTTTAAAACATTTTAATTTTTATTAAATAATATTTACTTATCACAGTATATAATGCCTGCTACATTCCTCTTTTATTATGTAGTCTAACACTATTCTATCTGTTAGCATTAAATGGTATATATTAGTTCCTTTCTATTATCTGTGTAGCATTTCAATGATTTCCTTATACTTTTCTCTTTTCCTCCCTTTCATCTCCTACTTTTTAAATTTTTTTTGAGAGTTTTTTTTTTTTCTTTTGCCTCTAGGGTTTGTGCGTTCACCAGAGAGACAGAGACAGAAAGTAAGAAATTACCTTCTTGGGGGATGACCATGCCACAATCCCCTCTCCTCTTTTCTCCTCTCAGGATTGGGGCACATGTACCCAGCCTAAGTTTCACACTGCCAAGTCTGAGACAAATACGTCCTTTTTTTTTTTTTTCTTACATCCTTAAAACCAAATTCTAAGTTTTAAAAATCTTAAAACTTTTTGTTTTAGGCCTAGATTTACATTAAAACATACTCTATAGCCCACAGTTCTTTTGTCAATGTCCCCAAAAATCATTTCATTGATTCAGGTTAATTCTTTAGTTGATCTCCTTGGGAAGGGATTTTTTTCTTTCTTTCTTTAAGAGAGATTTTTACTATAGGGTGTGTGCCTTTGCCAGAGAGACAGAGAGACAGAAAGTGAGAAATCACCCTCCAGGGGGTATGGCCATGCCATAATCCCCTCTTCTCCATTTCCTCTTGGAATTCTAGGCATGCATGTACATGTGCCCAGGGGAAGGGTTTTTGATTACAACATTCTTACCATTTTTAAATCATTTCTCTGTAACTTCAATAACATAAAATGACCTGCATGGACATAAAATGTTTGGCTTGCATTTTATTCCCAGGATTTAAAATGTTGTCTTCTATGTTTACTTTGTATTTTCCTGTCGAGAAATCTTATTCAAAATTGACTACTTCTTTTATAAATTACTTGAATTTTTAGTTTCAATTTGTTTGTTTTATAATATGAATGCAGAGAAAAATATTAGATTATCAGAAAAGTCATATTTTTGTTTTTCTATGCAAAAAGTGTCATGACTTTTCCAGTGACCCATTTTTCTTAATTTGTAGCTTTAATTTTTTCCTTTTACTTCAGACTGCATGAGTGCTTACCAGAGAGGGACTAGGAGAGAATGACAGAAAGCACGCTCAGTGGGCAAGGTTATACTTCGATCCCGTCTCCTCTATTTCTCCATCCTCTCAGGATTTGGGGCTTCCATACACATGCATTGAGTCTTATTTTCAAACCCCAGGTCTCTGACTCAAACCATGGTCAGCCACGTGGGATCTGACTTCTTTAACTTTTAGGCCACTGGGCTGACCCTATGTCTTTAAATTTTACTTAAGTTTACTTTGCTTATCTTTTATTTATCTTTAAAGTAACTGGACTGTATCTCAGAATTGAACCACAAGTCCTATCTATTGAATATATGTACATTCATATTGCATTTTATTTATTTTAACTGTACTTAGAGAATGTCATTAAGTATCCTTTTAAATATTAGTTCCATGCCATTGTTTTATTTCATTCTTTAGCAATTCCAATTACACATATATTGAATTTTCATTGCCTAGCATCTAAATTGGTAATTTTTTATGTGAGCCTCTTTTCTTTTATGGCTCAGTCCCATTTCACAGACACCTTTTCTTAAAAACAGTGTTTATTGCTTTCATGAGAAAGAGACAAAAGGAGAAAGAGAAAAACACATACCCTCAGCCTTCTCAGCCAGCCAAGAACACAAGCACAGGTACATTCCTAGAGTGTTCAGGTTAACCCAAAAGCCAAACCCCAGTCTTCCATTTGGTTCCAGCATCATGGAGTGCCATGCTCCCATTCCATGTGGCTAGGCCTCATTGGTATCATATACATTCTCCATATTGTTGCTATCATGCAACTTACTGTAGTTTGATAATAACTATTCTAACTCTGAGTATTTCATTTATAAATTAATAATTACTTACTGTAATTTGGTATTTGTGGTATATTTACCTTTTTCTTCATGCTTTTCTTAAGTTTGGTCAGTTCCATGTTTATATCTTCCTGTTATTTTCTATCATTTCTATTATAATTTATCTAAGAATATTTAATCTACATTGTTGATTTATAGGTTTATTTTATTTTATTTAGTTTTAGCAATATGGTTTATGTGCTTCCCAAAAAGAGACAGACAGAGAGAGGGAAAGTGAGAAATCGCCCCCACTGGGGAATGTCATACCATGATCCCTTCTCTATTCCCTTCTTGGGATTTTGAGCATGCGTATATATGTACATATGTATAATTTTCAGGCACTGAGGCCATAATTCAAACTTTGTGTGGCCATATGGGATCTAGCTCTTAACCACTAAACTATGGAGCCAGCCCTCATAATGTTTTCTTATATATTGGGTCATCAAAAAGTCACGATGTATCTTTGTATAGAAAAACACGTCATGACTTTTCCAACAACCCAATAAATTACACACAAGAATACAGGATAGTGAGTTCTCTATCCATAAGTTTAAAAACAATTAGTTTTAAATTCATAATGATCTTTTTTTTTTTACCAGAATAGAAGGCATTCTAAAAGTAGAGGTTGGGGTGACTTATTTGATTTCTTAGCTTAATAACACCTTCTATTGATAAAGCACAATATCTTTAATAAGTGGTATCTCTCTTTTTTTCTTTTGATATTTATTATCATCTTGTTATATTATGGATTTTTACCTTCCATTCCTTCCTTCTTTGCCTTTACCACCATCCATTCAAGAGGAACCTCCCACCCCCCATGGGGCCAGCAGATGGCATAGTGGTTATATTTCTGAACTCCCACTTGACCGACTGTGGTTTGAATACTGGACCTGGTGAATTAAAAACTCAAGCCAGGTGCATGTGTGTGTGTGTGTGTGTGTGTGTCCAAGATCCCAGAAGGAGAACAGAGGAGAAGGGATTGGGTGTGGCCATTTCCCCTTGGGAGAGTCTTACTTTCCCAGTCTCTCTCTCCTCGGTGAGCACACACACCCTAAAGCAAAATCTTAAAAAAAAAAAAAAAGAGAAACCTCCTCCTTCTAAGATGCCTCCATTACCTTCAAAAGTATTGTCTTTCAGGCCTACTTGGTCTGTTCAGTAATCCAAGTCTCCTCTTATTGCTCTCTGGTAGCCAGTGCTTTTCTACCTGGTCTCAGCGCTTTTTCTACCAGAAATGGTTCTGAAGGTTTCCTCACTTGGCCTACGGCTCTTTTTTTCCAGGAGAAAACTCTGGTTAGTGTTATCTGTGTTCTTCAACAGCAGGATCTCACAGACCCTCCTCTCTTCAATGCCGTTGCTGCCTTCATGGGCTCTCAGAACACTCATTTCTCCTTACATGTGAATTTGATTTTTCAGTTTTCTCTGTGTTCTAGTTATTGTGTAGTCATAGCTATGGCTTCATCAAAGCTCTGCAGAGTTTGCAATTTCATCTTCTGCCATCACACTGCTTATTCCATTACTCTCAAGTCTTTTTCACCATTTAAACAATCCGTTTCACTTTTTGTTTGTTTGCTATAGGGCATGTGCATTCACAGGAAAGAGACAGAAAAAGAGAGAAATGATCCCGTGTGGGATGGTCATACCACAGTTCTTTCTCCTCCATTCTCCTCTCAGGATTTTGGGCACACACGCACCCACACACACAAGTCCAGTATAATTTTCAAGCCACCAGATCCAGGACTGGAACCACACAGTCTACCATGTGGGATCGAATTGCCTTAATGCCATACTACCTGCTGGTCTTTCCCCACCATTTTTAAAAATGCCATTAAACTGTTGAAGAAATCAGAGAAACTATGATCCAGTTACAAGTAAATACTTTATAGATTGGTCTGATGCATTGTTTCATTGGCCTCTTTTTCTTCCTTTCTCTGGCCCTTCCTTCTTTAACTTTGGTGGGTCACCCTGCCACCTTTATTTTTATTTTATTCTTTATTCAGCCCATCAGATCTTAAGTACTCATGCACTTGCCTGTTGTGTGTCAAGCCAACCAAAGCAGGGATTCAAACCATGGTCACCACATGGGATCCAGCTTCTCTCGAACCATACATTAACACTGTACCGTGGAGCTGGCCCACCATGTTTGGATTCCTTCTGAACCATAATGAGAACATTTCTTAGGTCTCTTCATAGTACTAAACTACCAGCTCTACATTTCTGTCATTCCTTTCTAGGAGCAAAATTTTTATTACTTTCTTAAATACAGAGCAGCTTAACCAACTTTTGATTTTGGTCCTGTTCATAGCTATATCTTGGGATCTCAATTACAACCAAAAAGGGTTTATCATATCTTGAGAGAAGTCAATTATTTTTTTAAGGTAATTTGGGTAACAGATTAATGATAATAATAATAACAGTAATGATTGTTCACATTTATTGTTCTATTTTTTGATGGTAGTAGTGATAATAATTGCTAGTTGCAACCCTTATCGAAATACTTTGTAATTACATCTCTAACACCTCTATCCAAAAGGTTATATTATATCATTTAAAGAAACACACCAAAGTACAGAAAAATTAAGTACTTTGTGCAAAACGATGCAGGTAGTCAAAGGTTCAAAATCATGGAGTATTTAATTTTAGACAGTGCGGTTTCATAGCCCTTTCCACTTTAACTACTGGGCATACTACCTCTTCATAACATTCACTTTGTTGCAAGATGAATACAAATCACTTTTTAGACTATGTGATAGAATATGCACTGAAAGAGAAGAACATAACAGATGTGTACCCATCTAATTTAGGCAAGCAAATTGTGAAGCTCACATGCAAAAGGTCTTAGTCTCCTATTGCATTGCTAACAGAAATAACTGAGATTGTGTGATTTATAAAGAAATAGAGGTTTACTTGACTCACTATTCTAGTAGCACAAAGTACAAAGGCATTGGAATGACATTAGATCAGCCTGCAACATGCTCGACAGAAGCAGAGAGATTGGTAGCATGTGTAGAGAGTGGTGTTGTCTCATTACAACTTGCTGTCATGATAACTAACCTCTTCCG
>NW_006159561.1:2183492-2196860 GCF_000334495.1 Tupaia belangeri chinensis | reverse complement strand
GAACTAGAACTCAGTTCTTTCACAAAACAGCATTAATCTATTCATGAGATTGGTGCCTCCGTAATTCAAACACAGCAATCCAGTCATCTCCTCTAAGAAATTCCAAAACATGAAACTTTGAGTGACAAAACATTATACAAACCATAATAGGGTCTCAAAAGAGTTCGTGGGAAAGGTATATTGTTAAAAAAAAAAAAAAATCTGTGTATCCATTAAAATATTTTTGCACCAAAATAAACTATACTTTACTTTCATTTTTCTTTATTTTCTTTAAAAATATTATTTCTAGTTTACATATATTCTATGTATATCTTTGTGGTCTACAATATGTGTTTTTACAGTATATATACCTCCTATATAATAATCAATTCAAGGATATACACATACTCATTTTCTTGAGCATGGAAGATTATATTATGTTGTTTGCATTTGATAATAGTTCTACTAGACTTTAAAATATATATATTTATATATTAAATTGTCCACATTTTTACTCTGCTGTGTTGTATTGTCCTATATCTTCTTTCTCTTATTTATATACATTTTTGTATCCATTAAAATTTTTTCCACAAACTATTTGAAATCCCCATGTATAGATCAGTATACATTTTTAAAACTTTATTTTTAAAGATTGGTATACAACAATATTACTAAATGGTATGGCAGATATTCATCAAGCAGAATTATTTTAAAAATTAAGTTTAAAAATGTAATAAACATGTAAGCCAAAGGAAATAATAAAGAGAATAAAACTGTTTTTTTAGGTACCAAATAAAACATATAAAAATATTTAGCAGTTAGCTATCTGTGGAATCAGGTAAGAAATCAGAGAGAGTTCTGTGAAGCCCATGTGATATTTCCCAGTGTCTTCTGGAACTGTGTTAGGGTGGCAAAGTTAGGGCAGGGAGGGGCTCTGCTTTTTGTTCCAGTTTTACCATTAATTAGCTCCTTGACCCCGGGCAAGTGGAACTCTTTGTGTCTCACTTATCCTAATCCACAAAATGCTAAAATAGTAGTATCTTTGTCATAGGTTTGATGAGGGATTGAATGAACTAATACATATAAAACACTTAGAATAACTGGTGCATAGTAAACACCACTATCATGGGAATGCATTCAATTTATCAGGATGCCAACTCAACTTAGACTGTCTTACTTGGTTTCATGGCTCAGGAGTCCACATCCCTTAAACTCCTGCTATTGCATCCTGCTTAGGGAAATTATGAAATTAAACACAACCCAAAATGAATTAATTAAAAGAAATTAAGCAGAACAATGAATAACATGATGGGGCCAGCAGATGGCGTAGAGGTTACATCACTGGACTCCCACGTAGTCTACCATGGTTCGAATTCCGGACCTGGTGGCTTCAATTCATGTTGGGCATGTGTGCATCCATGCCCAAATTCCCAAGAGGAGAATGAAGGAGAAGGGATTAGCACGGCCATTCCCCTGGGGGGTGATTTCTTTCTTTCTTTCTCTTTGTCTCTCCAGCAAGTGCACATGCTTTATAGCAAAAATCTCTCTCGAGATAAAAAGAGCATGATGGCACAGTCCATGCTCAGAACAGTTTGTTTCACTATGAAGCTCAACTCTGCCAGCTTCTTGGCTCTGTCCTCCCGCCCAGAAAGTTCTCCTTTCTGTATTTTGTCTTGTTATAATCTCTGTTTGGGGAGTTTCTTCAAAGCCTGACATTTTTCATAATCCTGTTGCCCTCATTGATCTCTTGGAATTTGCTTCATGAGGTCTAGAATTTAATAACATACTCCACTGCCTTTTTCATCTTTTTTATTTTCTGTGTTTATGTATTACTACTATTTTTCGAGACAATGAACTCTAGGAAATTGGGACATTTTAAACTTGTTTACAGTCCCTAAAGCACAGGGTAAAAATGCTACATACTAGTTTATAGTTGGTAAATTATTTTATTTACTTATTTTTCTAGATTTACTGTAAAAGCTGGGAAATCTGATGCTCAACTATCTCCTTGCATTGGGCCAAGGGCATCTCTTTTTGCAGGTTAGGATGTGGAAGGCTGAGAAAGGTAGACATTTTCTAAAGACTTAAAGACTGAGATTTTCTGCAAAATTAAGAGTGGTAGTCTGCAGTACTCTTGTACTCTTTCCTGTGACATCACTGAGGAACATTCTATGTCAACTTCTGGTCCTGACTTCTGGTATCATCTGAGAACTAACTCACAACCCAATTCCCTATAGGACACTGGTTCATCTTGGACCCTAAAATGATCTCTGAGCTCCTTCTGGATCCCAGGTCGTGAGAACTGAGATTCTTGTCCCTTAGATTTCTCATCTTGACTCCCTCACAATAAAGGAAAATTTCCTGTGCTACAGTTCTTGCTGTGGTTGTAGTTATTGTTCACAGCAAAAACATGTACAGAAGCCAATGGGCTTTTTTTTTTCTCTTAACGAATTATTTCATTTTATTTATTGGCATTATTTTTTTTTTTTTGAGTTGACCAGAAAGACAGAGAGAGAGAAGGAAAGTAAGAAAGCAAGCTGCCAGGTCCAGGACTCAAACCATGGTCAGCCATGTGAAAGTCCAGCTGCCTTAACCATTATGCCACCTGCCGACCCCTCCAATGGGCTTTTTCAAATGAGAAAATACAGGAAGCTTAGATTTTATACTGTTATTAACTAACAGTAAGTTGCAGGCCCTAGCTCTGCCTGTGTGGTTATTTGAGAGAAAATGAAGCACGTACACAGTGGGGAGGAAGGAGGAAGGGCAGGGAAGCAAAGCTCAGAACTCAGCACGGCTAGTTAGCACATTCAGGTTGCAGGTTCATGGGCTCAAGTTTATCAAGTCTGTGTATCAAGTCTGTGTCCCAGTGACAGCTCTGACCAGATGTTATTCCTACACGAAACACGGCAGCCAGAAGCAAGACAAAACAGATTTGCCAGCTGTGAGCATACTGTTTACAGACTGAACTGGGAACCGAAACCATTATACACTATCATTTATGACAAAACGCAAGAAAATATGTTTTGTTTTAATGAGTAGGGGAGAGAGAGAGAGGGAAATAAAGCAAGTGAGTGAAGGAGTGAAAGAAGAAAGAGGCAGAGAGAGGTGTTTTTGACACAGTCTGGCCATGTTGCAAAGCTCCTGCTACCGCCCCCTGGTGAGCTAGGCCACAGGAGCAAAGCCAGGACCATGAGAGCCTGTCTCTTCACCCTGCCTGTTGAGGCTGCACTGGGAATTGAGCCCCAGGCTTCCCATAAAACCTCAGCCCTGGGCAGTGGCAGTCTCCCTCTTGTGCCACCCTGGCTGGGCTAAGAAAACATGCTTTGACAAACAGAAGTCTTATAAAAACAATCAGCATCTCTCTCAGCAGAGTGAAAACATTCTGCAATGCTTCTCCCAACCGTCTCTAGGTTTAGATTTGGTGAGAGTGATTAATTCTTTTCTTTACTAGGAACAGGCAGAGACAAAGATAAATGGAATTTCCATCTACATATATGTAATTGCTTCAATCTTTCTGGGAAACACAGTCTCATTTTAAATGGTGCCAGGGAGGTGGCAAGGATTTGGCTGTGAATGATTTGCCAGTTTAGATAAATACTATATATTTAACTGTATTATCATCAAGTACTTTTTTAAAATCTGTAAGTTTTTTTGTTTCTCAGTAAACTTGAATTTAGGGGTGGGTCTATATTGTAAAACTAGAAATGAACACTTGAGCAATTATATGAATCACTCCAATGGCTTTCATCAATTATATAGGAAGTTCATTTATTGGTAGACATGTACTTAGTATATTAAAACTGGTCCTTGGAGTGAAGATGTTGATTTAGGAAATTGAACACAATTTTATTTATTGCCTACTATGCCATTGGCACTGAATGAATCATTAGGAATACAAAGATTTATAAGACACTGCTTTTGTTTAAGTAGCTCAGTGTTTATTGGGTTATTTTTATGAGTTCTTCATTCCATAATTCTTATATATTCAAGAGTAAATGTTGAGAGAGGTCACAGAAACTTAGAACTTAAAAACAGTCTAGGCCCAACCTGATGGTGCAATTGGTAACTAACTGAACTGCAGTGCTGGTCACTGGAAGTCACATGACTAATCATGGGTTGGAATCACCCACAGAGAGACGGTGAGAGAAAAAGTGAGAAGTCTCCCCCTGGGTGGATAGCCAAACCGCAATCCCTTTTTCTTCATTCCCCTCCTGGGATTTTGAGCACACATACACATGTACATATGCCTGGCATGATTTTTTAAACCACCAAGTCTGGGTACTTGAACCACTGTTGTCTATGTAAGAGTCCAATGCCTTCACCACCATGCCACTTGCTAGCCACCCAGTATATTCTAAACAAACACTTTGAAACAATGAACTCACGGGGCCAGCAGGCAGCATGGTGGTTAAGGGCACAGGACTTCCACATGACTGACTGCGGTTCGAGTCCCAGATCTGGCAGTTTGCTTTCTCATTTGTATCTCTTTTTCTTTCATTCTGTCCCTCTGTCCCTCTTTGGTCAAATTAAAATAATAAATAAAGTTTTTTTAAAAAATTGACTTATTCCTCTAAATGTACTCTATAGCATTGTAATTTGGTGCTCATCCTCCTCCATTTTAAATAAATGTATGAACAATTTTTAAATTTATTTTCCATCTCAAAATTACATTCATACTTTACTTATGTTAGCGTTTCATTCTAATGTAATCTTTACTTACATTTAAAATTTTTATTAAGGGGACCAGCAGTTAGTGTAATGGCTATGTCACTGGACTCCCATGTAGTCCATTGCGGTTCGTGTCCTAGACTCGGTGGTTTAAAACTCATGCCGGGCACATGTGTGTGCGTGCCCAAGATCCCAAGAGGAGAATGGAGGAGAAGGGATTGCGGTATGGCCATTCCCCCTGGGGGGTGATTTCTCGCTTTCTGTCTCTCTGTCTCTCTCTGTCTGGCGAGTGCACACACCCTATAGCAAAAAACTCTCCAAAAAAAATAAGGTAAAATTTTTATTAAGCACCTATAATGTTATACTTCTTTGCCACCACTGTATCTTTTTTTTTCTGTAAGCATAAGTGCCCATGGTGTTATTAAAAAAACCATATGGATTAAATTTTATTAAATATAATTATTGTTAACACATACTTATACAAAATAAATAGATACCTTATATTTTATAAATAGTTTAACCAAAAACTGGAATTGGAAATACTTCCTTAGTGATATATTGGATTATGAGGTCATGATTAAAGATTTTTCAGAAACCAATACACTAGTATTTAAAATTGTGCCTTTATTTGGTGCCTTTCTTTTTTTGTTTTCTTTCTTTTTTTCTAAAGTATCTTTGGGGCAGTGGACCATGTAAGATTCTGGATGAATGAGATGGAAGAGAAAAAGTAGAACTGATTGACATTTCAATTGCAGACACCCTAGTCAAATCAGTTTTAGGGGAAAAGTACATAATAGAAATTAAAGTGCTAGAAATGGATTCACTTAATGCTGTCCTTGCCAGGGTACCCCTAACAGAGTCTTTATATTCTTCCAGAGATAGCAGTGTCTCAGTTTAAACTGCTAGCTTGGGATACGGCCTAGGAAAACATTCTGCAGATTTTTTGACAGGAGTAATTGATACTAGTTCAAGACCATGTTAAATGCAGAAAGGGTCAGACAGAAGATAGGTGCTGAGAAGTGAAGGAAAGAGCAATAATCCTTACAGCTTTACCACGAATCTGATTGCCACTACTTTCCTTCAGGTTTATTCATTTTGAACCCTTACATGATATGAAACAAATTAGTTTCTTGTAGTCTTTGAGAAGAGATTGGATGAGATAGACCTAAATGTAAAAGAGGAACATAAAATAAGAACAGCTCTGCTCTTAGGGAAATACTCTTCGAAACTTTGTTTAGAGAATCATTTATTAGATTTAATGTTTATTAGACTAGCCTTATTTTTTTCAGTTAAGAAATACCAGAGGGCTTCAAGTGAATCATCATTTATCTTATATCTTGTCACAACTAGACTTAATTATCTTTCTGTCAATTATTTTAAAACCATCTTGCCCAGCAGCCTTGTATGTGAGTTGTATTGGCATGGTTTCCCAACGCATTATTCCAAGTATATTGATCCTGTGGCTCTTCAAAGCAATAAATTCTGTTTCCAATACCATCCAATCAAGGTTCAGAATTATAGACCGTGATAGCAGCTTCTGCATCTTGAAATTCATTACCATGATAAGGTTTTTGAAACTAATGACTAATTTCTCTAAATGGCTATTAAATATTTAACAGGAAATATTAAAGAGGGAACCAAAAGGAAGCATCAAGTCTTATAGATAGCTGTATTAATAGAGGGCCAAAGGATGTTTCTTACAAATGTGTCATCTGTCAAGACCAGTATCCCTAAAAAGCCTTAAGCTCTGTTCTGTAGAAAATATTTCTTCAAATAAGGAGAGCTAGCTTTGCACATGCCTGACTTTCTTTATCCTTGTCACAAATTCCTCCCAGCAGACAAGACCCTCTCAGCTTAGAAAGACAGGTCTCTGGAACTAGCCGATGGTGTAATGATTACATTGCTGGACTCCCATAAAGCCAACCATGGTTTGAGTCCCAGACTCAGTGGCTTTGAACTCACCCCAGGCATGTGCTTGTATGCCCAAAATCCCAAGAGGAGAATGGAGAAAAAGGGATTGTGGCGTGGCCATCCCCCTGGGGGATGATTTCTTGCTTTCTGTCTCTGTTTCTCCAGCGAGCACTTACGTCCTATAACAAAAATCTCTCTAAGAAAAGAAAAACAGATTTCAGAAATTTATTTTCTGAAAAGAGTATGGAGTATGGATGTCATTGTTACCAAGATCAGAATATACCATTAAAGAAAACATGGAGAGGAGAAATTACGTATTCAAATCCTATCGCACACGGAAAGACATCAGGTTTGGGAACAAATGACAGCGATGCAATTTCAATCACATCTTAGAGCTTTCTGTATGGCAGTTATTTTATGGAGACCAGAGATTTCCTCACAAGGGACATTGGGCAATGTCCGGAGTCATTTTGATTGTTACAACTTGAGGGAGAGTTTGCTACTGGCATCTAGTGGTGGAAACCAGAGATGTTACTGAACATCCTGCCAGGCACAGGCCAGCACCCCCACAACAAATTGTCCCATAGTCAATAGTGTCAGCACTGAGAAACCCTGAGACAGAGATTGAAGATGTTCCACTGGCCCTGCCTGTAGGGTTGTTATGGAGATGAAATGGGAAAAGATGTACTGGTTTTAGGAATTCACAAAATTATATAATTGACAGTGGTACTATGAGCATATTATGTGTCCCGTCAGCCTTAGAATTCCTTCCCCTGACAAAGAACCCCAGGCTGGCCTTCATAATCTACACTCTTCAGGGTGTCTCAGTCTCTTCAGTCTAGCTCCTTAGGTCTTTCTCTTCACAGCCTGCAACTCCTTTCCTAACTGCTAGGTTTTATCAACATATCTTTATTAAATGTCCTAGTTTTTCTGGATATTTTTAGTTGATTAAGTCTTCTGAGAATCTACTTTAAATTGATGACTCTAACTATAATTGTTGTTAATAGTTTAACATGTATCCAAGTGGAATCAAAGAATTTTTAAACATTAGCAGAGTTTAGAGCTCATTTTTACAAGAATTTTCTGAATGTGGGTGGCATAGTCCTTGAGTTCTAGGACAACATCATGTTGGAAACTTTGAGGGGCAAGAGTCAAAGACAGACCTTTCTTTCCCTCTTAATTTTGCACACGTGGGCACATGTGCTCACCTGGGAGAGCCAGGGAGAGAGAAAGTAAAGAAACACTCCACCCCATGAGGAATGGTCATGCTACAATCCCTTTTCCTTCATTTCTCTCTTCTTTTGGGATCTTGGGCACACACACACACACACGCCCAGATTGTTTCTCAAGTCATCAGTTCTGAGAGTTGAATCATGTAGTTGGCTGTGTGGGATCCAGCTGCCTTAACCTCAGGCCACTAGCTGGCTCCAGACCTCTTTTTAAGTCCTCTCGTCTCTTTTTAATGAGAAAAACAAAACAAACAAACAAACAAAAAAAAACTTATTTATTTGACATATTGTGGTTTGTTGTAATCTTTAATTGGCAAAGAGCTTCACCACTACAGTAAAAAATCCAGAAATCCACTAATCTCATCTGTTTCCACTTTTTATAAAGAAAGAAACTAGGTTTCCAGAGGGGACCTTAGAGACAGATAATGAAAGGATGAGAACTATAATAAATTCTAGAAGCAAATTTTTCGATGACCGGTATGATGCCCTTTCCAATCCACCGTGTTGACTCTTAGATACTAAATATTCCATCTGATGAAGGTTTTAATGGCCTAATACAAAGGAATGAGTCGTGAGAATTTTGAAGTTTGTAACAGAAGTGAGAGAAGCTCATTTACAAGCAGGAATTTTAGTACCTTCAAATGCTATGCAGTCCAAGTTCACAGACTCTAGCCAGAGACTGGGAGATTGAAGAATAAACCAGCTCCTCACTGTTCTTCTCTCCAAAGCATTCCCTTTTGTGGCAGAGGAATGAACAGACATGGTAAGGCCTCCTAGGTTTGCCTATATCATGTGCGTCCAAATACCTGATTGTAAAAACCACCTGGGGAAGGTCAATACAGAACGTACAGGATCTGTGCCTCACAAGCAGAGTAAGAATCTTTAGGGTTATGGCTTGGAAATCTGTATCTTGGCTTGGCCATACAAGTACCACAGCAACAATATAATGGGTTAGAGAGGGGAATGTTTAAATTGGGGAAAGTAAATAATTGACTTGATCAATCTTTTATTGGTGTGGCCATTGAAGCAATATGTTGTTTCAGTATTTGACAATGATGTTTTGCACTGTCAGCACAATATAAAGGACAGGTCTCTCCCTGAAGAAATGTCTATGAGACTGCTAGTGTGTCCTTCTCCATAGCTGGCTCAGGTCCAGTTGGAGCCTCTGAGTCATTCAGACCAGTGCCCATTCCACTCCTCCCCTCCTTTTGGCATTCCTCCTACAGAACTCCTTTCCTAACTGCTAGGTTTTATCAACATATCTTTATTAAATGTCCTAGTTTTTCTGGATATTTTTAGTTGATTAAGTCTTCTGAGAATCTACTTTAAATTGATGACTCTAACTATAATTGTTGTTAATAGTTTAACATGTATCCAAGTGGAATCAAAGAATTTTTAAACATTAGCAGAGTTTAGAGCTCATTTTTACAAGAATTTTCTGAATGTGGGTGGCATAGTCCTTGAGTTCTAGGACAACATCATGTTGGAAACTTTGAGGGGCAAGAGTCAAAGACAGACCTTTCTTTCCCTCTTAATTTTGCACACGTGGGCACATGTGCTCACCTGGGAGAGCCAGGGAGAGAGAAAGTAAAGAAACACTCCACCCCATGAGGAATGGTCATGCTACAATCCCTTTTCCTTCATTTCTCTCTTCTTTTGGGATCTTGGGCACACACACACACACACGCCCAGATTGTTTCTCAAGTCATCAGTTCTGAGAGTTGAATCATGTAGTTGGCTGTGTGGGATCCAGCTGCCTTAACCTCAGGCCACTAGCTGGCTCCAGACCTCTTTTTAAGTCCTCTCGTCTCTTTTTAATGAGAAAAACAAAACAAACAAACAAACAAAAAAAAACTTATTTATTTGACATATTGTGGTTTGTTGTAATCTTTAATTGGCAAAGAGCTTCACCACTACAGTAAAAAATCCAGAAATCCACTAATCTCATCTGTTTCCACTTTTTATAAAGAAAGAAACTAGGTTTCCAGAGGGGACCTTAGAGACAGATAATGAAAGGATGAGAACTATAATAAATTCTAGAAGCAAATTTTTCGATGACCGGTATGATGCCCTTTCCAATCCACCGTGTTGACTCTTAGATACTAAATATTCCATCTGATGAAGGTTTTAATGGCCTAATACAAAGGAATGAGTCGTGAGAATTTTGAAGTTTGTAACAGAAGTGAGAGAAGCTCATTTACAAGCAGGAATTTTAGTACCTTCAAATGCTATGCAGTCCAAGTTCACAGACTCTAGCCAGAGACTGGGAGATTGAAGAATAAACCAGCTCCTCACTGTTCTTCTCTCCAAAGCATTCCCTTTTGTGGCAGAGGAATGAACAGACATGGTAAGGCCTCCTAGGTTTGCCTATATCATGTGCGTCCAAATACCTGATTGTAAAAACCACCTGGGGAAGGTCAATACAGAACGTACAGGATCTGTGCCTCACAAGCAGAGTAAGAATCTTTAGGGTTATGGCTTGGAAATCTGTATCTTGGCTTGGCCATACAAGTACCACAGCAACAATATAATGGGTTAGAGAGGGGAATGTTTAAATTGGGGAAAGTAAATAATTGACTTGATCAATCTTTTATTGGTGTGGCCATTGAAGCAATATGTTGTTTCAGTATTTGACAATGATGTTTTGCACTGTCAGCACAATATAAAGGACAGGTCTCTCCCTGAAGAAATGTCTATGAGACTGCTAGTGTGTCCTTCTCCATAGCTGGCTCAGGTCCAGTTGGAGCCTCTGAGTCATTCAGACCAGTGCCCATTCCACTCCTCCCCTCCTTTTGGCATTCCTCCTACAGAATTTAAAACCTATAACCACAAATGTTGAGCATCCATATGGCACTTTATGTCTGCACAATGTTTTATTTTCATTTTTATTGCTCCTTTCTGAAAACACCTCTCTAATGTAAGTTTATGCCCTTACTCTTAGGTGGCACGTGAAAACAGAGCCACATGGAAGGTCTGGGTCATGCAATACAAGACTGATTCTTTCCCCCAGGTTCCTGCTGCTTCCATCTAATCCACTCTACATTGCTGGGCTTGATAGCTTCCATTTGCTCATTCAGAGCCACTCTCCTCTGCCTAGAGAGGCTGACCTCTAACATTGGAATCTCTTGTCTTCTATTCAAGTTTGTTATAGAGCACTAGAGACATTCCAAAGAAGAGGAGATTAGGGATAAAGCATTTATTTCCCTAGCTCTCTTTCTGAAGAGACATATAACAATAACTGCATCTCTGGACCAAAACCATTACTACTTTCTAGGTCATGACTCTCTCTTTGATTTGTAGTAATGGCTCTCTCCCCTCGCATCTTCAGGTTAAAGAGCAGTAATGACCCCCTTTCCCCCCTTACTAGCCATGGGGTGCTATTTTATTCCTTTGCTTTCCTTACTCTACCTACATATTTATAAATAGTTCCTTATTAAAAATTGTTCATACTATCCTAAGAATGCCATCTACTACTGGGACCCTCTGACTCAATAATCAAGCATCCATCTAAGGCTGCCATGAATTTCCAAGTATAACTCATTCTAAGCAAAGCTGACATAGAAAAATTCAAACTTAACAAGTTGTAAAAACTTCAAGGCAATATTAACATATCCCTTTTAGAATTTCATGAAAGCAATACACTCTCAACTCAAGGCTCATATGCAAGTACATGTACATACACTCCCACACTTTTGCCTAACAAGCCAATGATTTCACAGACCCTCTGAAACTCCTCTACCAAACATTAAAAACACAAACACTAGTGATGGTCTTGCATTCAGTGTCCTATTGAGATAATAGGGCCCACATCTCAGTTACTGGCAGAATGGGGACTGAAAGTCAGACTTGCCTATGGACTCTCAGTTTAACACTTTTCCCTCTACAGCGAATATATATGTAAAATTGAGATGAGTTATTTAAAGAAAAAAAAAATCACTGAGAAACTTCTGTGAGTAACATCTTGATCAGGCGGTTGTGTTTTTAAATTACTCTTGAAGGAATGCATTCATTCATAAAATAAGTACACCTGTAAGCCTTCCTGTTCACAAAAAGTAGATCAAAGCAATGAAGTGAGAGTGTCAAGGAAAGCTGACATTTTGTTTTCTAAGTTATTTTGGCCATCAGTAAAAACTCAACTCTGACTTTTACCTTTTTTTTTTTTTTTATCAAAAAGATATCATCTAGGATTACCCAAAAGGCAAAGAGATGTTTTATTTACCCAGAGGTCTGAGGCAAAGCTGCTCTTTTCTGAAAACAGAAAGTAATATAGCCAAGAAATGATGCCTCTGAAATCTACTGGCAGCTTTATGATGATTTATAATATAGACGGTCTGGGTAGGAGAATTATCCTCTCCCAAGTCACTAACATCTCCTGACAATATCCTCAACTCTGCTCACCCCAGAGGACGAGGGTCATGGGACTTGGGGGTGACTCAGGATGGCAGTTCTAAGCTCCATCACTAAACAAGAAAACTTGTGCAGCTACTATTAGGAATCGGCTGGCTATCTGAAGCCAGTCTAAGTGGGTGCAGTGGGTGGAGAATTTGTCTCAGCCATAATTTCAAAACCTACAGTCCACAGATCTCTAATTATTAGTATTATATTTTTGCAAGCTTGATACAAATTTATTTGAATACTAAATCTAACATGAATTGACCTGAGACTATTTATAAGCTATGATTATATCACTTAGCATGAATGAGCATAATTTTCACTGCAAAAATATTATTTTGATTACTGAGTATTGCTCCAGACTCTGCTAATAATGTTACAATGTATATGACTTATAGATTATATTACCTTTATGGGAAAAAAAATGAGTTCTATAAAATGTCAGGCTCCAGGTTTCAGATAAGATATGGTAGACCTGTCTTTTCTTTTCTTTCTTTCTTTTTTTTTTTTTTTTTTTGGAGAGGTTTTTGCTATAGAGTGCATGCGCTCACCAGAAAGAGAGAGAGAGACAGAAAGTGAGAAACCACCCCCCAGGGGGGATGGCCATGCCACAATCCCTTCTCCTCCATTCTCCTCTCGGGATCTTGGGCATGCACGTACACATGCCTGGCTTGAGTTTAAGTCACTGGGCCTGGGACTTGGACTGGAGTCTACTACATGGCGAGTCCAGTGACATAGCCATTATGTCAACTGCTCATCCTGGTAGACCTGTATTTTCTGTGAAAGACAGAACTATAAGTCTTGAGAATGGAAAAGGAAAAGAAAGGCTTGTCTGGTTAGCCAGACTTAGGAAAGAAATTTGAGTTAGAAGCCTTAAAAAGCCTTCTATATCTCAGCTATCCATTTTTAACATATAAAATTCAACATAACAGCTTATTCTTGTTAAAATATATTAGCTTGAGAAAGCCTTCCTACTCCTGCTTTAGTGTCTGTAAGCAAAGTCGAACTTCACTTAGAAAACTGCTTCCTTATGGGAATCAACAGTTGGTGTAATCTCTATGTCGCTAGACTCCTATGTGGTCAACTATGGTTCCAGTCCCAGACCTGGTGGCTTAAACTCACACTGGGCGCGTGCGCGTGCATGCCCAAGATCCTGAGAGGAGAACGGAGGAGAAGGGATTATGGCATG
>NW_006159561.1:2139260-2165411 GCF_000334495.1 Tupaia belangeri chinensis | reverse complement strand
AAATGGGCTGTCTATCGGAAGCCAGTCTAAGTGGGTGCAGTGGGTGGAGAATTTGTCTCAGCCATAATTTCAAAACCTACAGTCCACAGATCTCTAATTATTAGTATTATATTTTTGCAAGCTTGATACAAATTTATTTGAATACTAAATCTAACATGAATTGACCTGAGACTATTTATAAGCTATGATTATATCACTTAGCATGAATGAGCATAATTTTCACTGCAAAAATATTATTTTGATTACTGAGTATTGCTCCAGACTCTGCTAATAATGTTACAATGTATATGACTTATAGATTATATTACCTTTATGGGAAAAAAAATGAGTTCTATAAAATGTCAGGCTCCAGGTTTCAGATAAGATATGGTAGACCTGTCTTTTCTTTTCTTTCTTTCTTTTTTTTTTTTTTTTTGGAGGGGTTTTTTCTATAGAGTGCATGCGCTCACCAGAAAGAGAGAGAGAGACAGAAAGTGAGAAACCACCCCCCAGGGGGGATGGCCATGCCACAATCCCTTCTCCTCCATTCTCCTCTCGGGATCTTGGGCATGCACGTACACATGCCTGGCTTGAGTTTAAGTCACTGGGTCTGGGACTTGAACTGGAGTCTACCTGGAGTCTACTACATTGGGAGTCCAGTGACATAGCCATTATGTCAACTGCTCATCCTGGTAGACCTGTATTTTCTGTGAAAGACAGAACTATAAGTCTTGAGAATGGAAAAGGAAAAGAAAGGCTTGTCTGGTTAGCCAGACTTAGGAAAGAAATTTGAGTTAGAAGCCTTAAAAAGCCTTCTATATCTCAGCTATCCATTTTTAACATATAAAATTCAACATAACAGCTTATTCTTGTTAAAATATATTAGCTTGAGAAAGCCTTCCTACTCCTGCTTTAGTGTCTGTAAGCAAAGTCGAACTTCACTTAGAAAACTGCTTCCTTATGGGAATCAACAGTTGGTGTAATCTCTATGTCGCTAGACTCCTATGTGGTCAACTATGGTTCCAGTCCCAGACCTGGTGGCTTAAACTCACACTGGGCGCGTGCGCGTGCATGCCCAAGATCCTGAGAGGAGAACGGAGGAGAAGGGATTATGGCATGGTCATCCCCTGCCCCCTGAGGTGATTTCTCACTTTCTGTGTCTCTGTCTCTCTCCCCAGCGAGTACATGTGTCCTATAGTAAAAACCCCTCAAAAAAACAAAAAGAAAAAAGACAAAAAAGAAAAGAAAGAAAACTGCTTCCTTAGTGAAGTTGCTAGGTTTTTTTTTTTTTTTTTTTTTTTTTTTGGGTTTTTTTCTTATGGGGAGTGGGCTTTTGCCAAAAAGAGAGAGAAAGAGAGAAAACACCCCTCAGAGGGGATGGCCATGCCGCAATCCCTTCTCTGTTCTCCTCTCGGGATCTGGAGCATGCACACACACGTGCCCGGCGTGAGTTTAAGCTACTGGTTCTGGGACTCAAACCACGGTTGACTACATGGGAGTCCAGTGACATAGCCATTACACCAACTGGTCCCAGTAGAGTTGCTAGGTTATAACCAATCACAGCACACAGCAGCTAGGCTTCAGGGCCTCTCACCTTTTTTTTTTTTTTTTTTTTTTTTTTGAGAGAGAGAGATTTTTGCTACAGGGCTTGTGTGCTCACTGGAGACACAGAGAGAGAGAGACCAAGAGACAGAAAACAAGAAATCAACCCTCACAGGGCATGGCCACAGTGCAATCCCTTTTCCTCCATTCTCTTCTTGGGATCTTGGACAAGTGTGAACACTTGCCTGCTGTGAGTTTAAGCTACGAGGTCTAGGTCTCCAACCACATTTGACTACATGGGAGTCCAGCAACAAAACCATTACGTCATCTGCTGGTCCGGGCTTCCTGCCTTTTAAACTGGGTTAACACAAACAAACTTCAAGATATAACCAATCCAATTATTTTTCTAACTCATTCTCCCACTTCCATTTTTCTACATCACTTTCCCATTCCTGCAAAAGGTCACTTTCCCTTTCCAGAACTTAAATATCATGTGAAAACGAGGCTACCAGGCCTTATTCAGAAACCATTCTGGTAAACTGCCTGATTCCAATCGTGTTTATTTTTACTCAATTAAACTCTACGAAATGAACTCATCTGACGTTTTTATCTTGATACTTTCTGATTCCTTTTCATTCTCTCTGCTATGAAGTAGACTGTAGGTACCATAGAAAGCAATGCTTTGCGCCCATAGGACTTGGGCACGCTGTAAACCGACCAGGAGGGAAGTTGTTTAGGAGGAAATTCACCCCTTGTCAGAAGACAGGAAGTACTTCTGTGGAGGACAGAGCTGAGGGAAAAGGAGAGTCCATCTTATCCTACCACGTGGGGATCAATAGACCTGCCCCACACACTAATTGTGGTCCAAGCCAAAGATGGAGGGCAAAAAAGATCAGAAACACCATGCGGTATTCCCCGCCATCTCCCTGTTCTGTCCCAATAGTAGAACGCCTTGTCCAAATAGGCAAAGCAGCTGGTATCAAAGTCTATAACACACTTTATGGAAACTCCTTTTCAGAATGAAAGTAGTTGTTTTGTTTGCCTGTTTGCTGGCTGGTTTTGTTTTAATTTTTCAGGAACCCCACCTGTATACTGGCTGTTTCCATTCTTTATTTCCAGCACTTTGCAGAGCTACCTGCTGGGTGGTAGTGAGTAGACTATGCTGCTTCTCTGAATCACCAAAAATGCTCCTGACATTTTGCAAAGACCTGATTTCTATATTTGATAATATAGAAACTTTGGTTCAGGAAAACGCCAATCAGCTGTGCGCTGTTGCTTGTAACTAAAGGAATATGTCCAATCATTATTGGCAGAAACTTGGACAAAAGACAAAGAGGACTGAGGCACGGTGGCTTTTAAATAGTGCTGGATGTGCAGTGCAGGGTTAAGCCTGTCTATAAAGGTCACCTGAGTGATCAGGCCCTAACATGCCCAGAGTTCCTTGGAAAACAGCACAGTGGTCCTTAAAGAACTGTCAATCTAGTGGAAGCAATTCGACCCAAAGCATGAGAAAGCACACAACTCACTCAGCAGAGACCCAACAAGGGGAAATGAGCACGCCTCAGTCAATATGATCAGCAGAGTGAGTCAGGTAGGACTAAGTAAAAATTCTGGCAGAAGAATTCAGAGGTGACTCATTCAAGATAACAGCAAATAGCTGCAAATTTTAATTCTTTTCTGTAATAGAAAAATTTGAAAGCTGCATATAAATTAAATTGAAAATTATATAATGAATTAGAAGAGTATATTATCTATTTTTAAATTTTTGAAGAATAGTTTCCAGTTCCACAATTCCTCTTTGCCAGTGTAGTTTTTATATGTCATGATATTCTTCTTTATCTCATAATATAGTAGAAATCCTACACATTGGAAGGAAATAGATTTCCTAGACATGTTTATTTAATTTCCTCTAAGTAAGTGGCAGTAAAAAGTGTCCAAGGACAAATCCCTTACATTTTGTTTTTAAATTCTAATGGGATAAAATAGGTTCATGTTCCTACTCTTTAAACAGAATCCTAACCTGTTTCCTGGCTTTAAATTTTAAGCAAAGCTCTCTTAGCATTTCTTTGATTTTGATTTATTAAAGCTAAAACTGCTGTTCTTGAAATTAAAAAATAGTTAAAAATACCTCTTTAATGGCCATAGTAAGCTATACAGGATCAGCTAGGTGCTACTTTACAGTATATTCATTCTTAGAGTTTCACGCCTAAAGTCAGACATGTATTAACAGACATGTATATATCAGCTGAACCTCATATATATGAAACTATAAATGGAAAATCATCAATGATAACATGTATGATTAAGCCACTATGCAGTATATTCTGGATGGGAAATCACATTTTGTATGCTGTGATGATGCTCAGTAAATGCATGTAAATCAATTAATTTTTTTAAAAATTTAATAGGGTCCTATTGGAAATTATAAATCAACACCTTTAGAAAGAAAGAAGGAAAGAAGGAAGGAATTGCTTTTTGTTAAGTGTCTCAGGTTTTCTTCCCAATAGACGGACAAATGAGTGGAGTATCTGCTCTGCTCTGTTCCTTCCACTTAAGTTAAACAAAATGAATAGCAAATAGATGATTGTAATGTGGGCACCCTCTGAAATGGGGAATAAAAAATTTCCTCCAAATGAAGAGTTGAGAAAACATGTTCATATTTATTGTGTACAATTTATAGTGTCTTCCATTCTGTTGAAGTTCCACACATTTTTTTTTCCAAAACTTGCAATATATCTATCTGTAAGGGCAATCTTATGGTCCATTGGCTGAACCAAGATGTATCCATTTTATTATATATACCGAAGACTCTTGAGGCATCAGACCCAAGACATATTAACTGCCTAGATGAGACTGAGAAGAGATAGGGACAAGTTATAGATGGCCTGAGTTAATGTCATCAACAAGAAGCAAGCTTTTGAGAGCCAGAGTGACAGCTCAGATCTGCTTCTTGAGATGATTTCTTTGCTGTTGTTTTTAGGAATTCCATTTTCAAGTCTATTACGGCAACCACTCAAAAGTATTTCTTAAAGACAGAGAATATTGCTTCCTGTCAATCTAACATTCAGTGGACCAGTGTTTGATGGCCATGATATTGGGATATAACTCTGCAATTATGCTATCAGAAGTGGTCAAAATTATTATTTTTTTCCCTTCCCAGCTGGGTTCAATAAAGATAAATAGGTTGAAAGGATATATTGCAGAACTGTTCCCATTGGGATAGGACTGCTTACCGACCATATTTAATTCTTGATTAAAATTCAGAGAAAGGCCTTCTCAATTGTTTGTGTCATTGAAAACTGAAATTATCGTTTTCTGGGGAGAAAAGGCCAAGAACAGAAATACAAATAAAAATGGAAAATACATACAGAACATTGTTCCTTTAAGCACTAATGGACAGTTGAGAAAACGTTTGTATAATCACTGAGGAAGAATTTCGAGGTAAGATTAACAAGTTCTATTAAAGACTACCTTTTAAGCACTGCTTGCCTTTCTTTCACCTCTCAAACATAATATTTCCTATTGACTTTAGGTATTGTTATTTAAAGAGATGACAGCCAACCTCATTTCTAATGAAATCGCCTTTCCATTGTATTTTAAAAGCAATCATAAATTTGGCCATAACAGATTGTTTTAATTTTTCTTTTCCCTGACTCAGAAAATTATTTTTATCCTCCTGACTAGCCCATCACACTGTAGTTTGTTGGAGCCTGTGTCAGTGTGTGTGGATGTGGAATAAATGTTCACGGCTATATTTACTTGAATCATAATTTGAGTCCTGGAACATGGAATTACATAAATTCCTACTGACTTTTCTTGCTTATCTGCACACAAAAATATTGGTCTGTAAGGTCTATAAATGTTAGAAAATGGAATTTAGGAAATATCTTGAGTAAAATTTTTTATGACTATAAAGTAAAAATAAGATATTTTGAACTAAGAATGAGACATAAAATCACATTAAAAATATGTTTATAAAGCAATATCCCTTAAATCTGAGTAAAATAGGCATGCTATTTGAGGGAGAAAATGTAATATACTTTCTCTGTTGTCATAAATTAGTTAAATATGTAGAAATGAAACAAAACATTTTAATTTTTAGCAATTTCTTTAAAATTATTTATTTTGTATATTGTTATTATTTTTAAGTTTGCTATAGGACATCTCTGTTCATCAGACAGAGAGAAAGAGAAAGTGAGAAAGCAAGCCACCAGGCCCAGGACTCAAACTGTAGTCAGTCATGTAGTAAGTAGTCTAGCACCTTAACCACTACACCACCTACTGGTCCCAACTGTTAGCAATTTTAAATTTCATTTATTTATTTCTTCCTTGAGAGAGAGAGAGAGAAACAGAGGGACAGAGAGACAGAGAGATAGACAGGCACCCCTAGTGGGACTCTCATACTGTAATCCACCCGTTAGCAAGCCCAGATCATGAGACCACACATAGACACTTGGCATGCTCAGGGAGCCTTCAGGAGGCAAATCCAGGACCTTCTCATGTGAGTCTAGTTGTGTTTCCACTGAGTCACATCTGGTCCCACATATGGAATTTTAAATCGAAAACAAATTTACAAATGAAAAACAAACAGAGCTAAAAAAATCAAAATCAAAATAATATATTTTTAAAGAATTATTTTATTTTATTTTTTATTATTTTCCAGTTTTATCAGGGAGAGACAGAGAGAGGAAAAGTGAGAAACCAAGCCACCATGTCCAGGACTTGAACCGTGGTTGGTCATGTGGGAATCCAGTGCCTTTAACCACCATGCCACCTGCCGGCCCCCTCAAAATAACAATATTTTGATGCTATACACAATGGTTTGCCATATCTATGTCACCTGTCACAATGTGAATAGTGTATTGAATGAGAATTTGTACACAATCACTTGTATTTGACATATCTATTCTACACTGTACCATTTGATGACTCACTTTTAAAATGACATTTCCCATTGAATTTATTACAAAACTTTTTTATATGGAATTCCCCTAATGAACCATTCACTATTATTAAATGCAGCTCTAAGTCTTCTTATGAGCAAATAATTATACATTATTTGTTTGAAGGAATTATCATGATCATAAATACAAATAAAAATGTAGGCATCAAAATTGTATGATTATACTCGATCCTAAGATACTTAACTCTATGGTTCTGTAAATTCTTACATTAAGATTTTTATCATTGATTAGGTCAGTAGATGGCACGGTAGTTAAGTGCTGGATCTCTGTACATAGCTAATTCTGAGGTTCAAGTTCCAGACCTGGTGACTTGAAAAACATGCTGGATGTGTGAGCCTGTTTGCCTACAATCCTGAAAGGAGAATGGAGCAGAAGTGATTGTGGTCTGGCCATTCACAGGGGAGGCAGTGGGGGCAGAGGGGGACAGGGATGACTTTTCACTTTCCCTCTCTGTCTCTCTCAGAGAGCACATACGCCCTAAAACAAAATTTTTAAAAAAGAAGAAGGAAAAAAAAATGAGGCCAACCTCTAAAACTAAGGCAACTTGGGAGAATAATAAATCACTGAAAATCAAGATAATATGAAAAAAAGGCACCAAAAAAACTTCTGAAAATTAAAAAAAAAATTGAAAATCTGTATAAAGATTCAAAAATAAAGTTATGGAAATATTTTAGAATTTATGAATTTAATTTATTCAAGTGGTAGTAATTTTCTCCTGGAAAGAAATAAGGTCAGCTACATACAAAGTTCTTTTTTGGGGGGCGTGGGGTGGGGAGAGGTTTTTGCTATAGGGAGTATGAGCTCATCAGAAAGACAGAGAGACAGAAAGTGAGAAATCAATGCCGTGGAGGATGGCCATGCCACAATCCCTTCTCCTCCATTCTCCTCTTGGGACCTTGGACATGCATGCACATGCAACCGGCATGAGTTTAAGCCACTGGGTCTGGGACTCAAACCATGGTCAACTACATGGGAGTCCAGCAACATAGCAATTATGCCAACTGCTGGTCCCACAAAGTTTTGAGTATTGGGTGTCATCACATCCCTCAGCCAATAATGTAATAGTTACATCACTGGACTCCCACATAGTTGATAACATTTCAAGTCCCAGACCCAGCAGCTTAAAACTCACACTGGGTGCTTGTGCACGTGTGCCTAAAATCCAGAGAGGAGAATGGCGGAGAAAGCATGGCTATTGCTCTTGGGGGAAGACTTCTCACTTTCTGTCTCTATGTCTCTCTATGTCTCTCTATGTCTCTCCAATAACCATATGCACCCTATAGCAAAAATCTCTCTCAAAAAATAATCTAAAATAAATAACTTTATCATTGACCTAAAAACTCAAATTTCAAATATTCTCATGGACAACTCTAGGGTCTTTAGGAATAAGTCCACAGACATTTAAGGACTGGTTAGATGAATCTACTTTGAATCTACTTGGAAAAAAACAGTTATAGGAATATCTGATTGTTAATACTTTCTCTGATTGTTTTTTTCTTGTGCAACTGTATGAATGTAGGATGGATGAATAAAAGGACCATGACATAAAGTGCTTGCCTCAGAGCTCTCTATGTGGCAATATAATCACTAAGCAAATAAGAGGCATGCATTTTATAACTTTGATAAAATATTTACTGTTTCTGGGAACCAGCAGTTACCATAATGGCTATGTCGCTGGACTCCCACATAGTCAACTGCGGTTTGCATCCCAGACCCGGTGGCTTAAAACTCACGCTGGGCCCGTGTGCATGCATGCCCAAGATCCCGAGAGGAGAATGGAGGAGAAGGGATTGCAGCATGACCATCCTCCCTGGGGGGTGATTTCTCGCTTTCTGTCTCTCTGTCTCTCTCTGTCTGTCTGGCTAGTGCATGTGCCCTATAGCAAAAACCTCTCAAAAAAAAAATATTTACTGTTTCTGAGTTTCACGTTTTTCGTCTGAAAAGAGAGAAGATTAGATATAATGTCTATGTTAGCATAAATAATAGCAACAACAATAATCAAATGGTTATTCTCTAAATAATTTGATCTGGATAATTTTAGAGCAATTAAGTATAGGTGTTAGCTTGTTGGAACAGAGTTCTTCAATTTCAGACTGATAAGAACACTTGCTCTTTTGTTTTTGGCCAATTCCAAAGCATGACATTCTATATTTCCACTTATACATGCCAAAGTTTCCATTTAATTTTCCACTTTCTTATTATTAAATGCAAATGAATTGGACTAGTCATTTAAAGAAATCCTACATCCTTATAAATAATAAGGAAAAACTACATGGAAAATGAAAATGAGGTCCAGCCCATTGCATTGTAGTTAGAGTGGCTAGATTCCACATGGCTAATTTGTAGTTTGAATCCTGGACCCAGAGCTTTACAAACACACTAAGGCATGTGCAAATGTGACCAAAATCCTAAAGGGAAGGAGAAATGGAGAAGGGATTGCGGCGTGACCATTCCACGTAGACCATTCCTTTCTAACATACACTCTCTTTCTCTCTTTCTGTCTCTCTCCAGTGAGCTCACATACTCACTGGCAAAATTTTTTAAAGAATTATTTTATATAACTTTATTTATTTATTTTATTTATTTATTTTAATTTGACCAGAGAAGAACAGAGAGAGAGGGGAAGCAAGAAAGCAAGCCACCAGGTCTAGGACTCAAACCATGTTTGGCCACATGGGATTCCGGTGACCTTAAACACCACGCAACCTGCTGGCCCCTACTGGCAAAATTTTTAAAAAAAGAAAAAGAAAAACATTTAGGCCTACCTCTGAAATTATCAAAGCAACTTGGTAAGATATGTAATCCCTAAAAAACAATACTATTTTTAAAAATAACGCAAAAAAACTCAAAACTTTTAAAAATTAAAAAATTTGAAAATCTATATAAAGATTCAGAAATAAAGTTGTGGAAATATTTTAGAACATAATAAAATTATTTAATTTTTCAAGTGGCAATAATTTTATCCTGGAAATAAATCAGGTCAACTACAAAGTTTTGAGTATTAGGTGTCATCATATCATTCAATAATTACCTTAGAAGCTAAAAAAGTTCTGGAGCAATACCTTCAGATGACAAAAAAAATTATGAGAGAAAAGACAAGATCAGAGGTTGACTCCAATATGTGTACAGCAAGAAAGGATATAGGAGGAAATTACCAAATAAATAACCAAAAGAATTTTCCAGAATTAAGGTAGACACCTTCAAATTAAAATGTCTCAAGTACCAAGCCAGATGAATGCAAAGCAGTTAGTGCCTAGACACATAACTGCAACTCTCAGGTAGCAAATGTAAAGGGAAAGAACACTAAAAGCTTCCAGAAAGAAAAGCCAGGCCATTTAGAAATGTATGAGAGTCAGGATGACATCGAATCATTGCCTGTATTGAATTCTAAAGACCTTCGAATTATCAAAAATGTCTTCATACTATCAAAAAGTGTCTTCACACTTTCACAGAAAATAATATGCAATGTAGAATGGAAAAAGAAGACAAAAAACATTCATATATGAATTCAGTGTAAAAATATGCAAAATCTCAAATTTTACCGTCTTTGAATCCATTCTTAGGAAGTATTTTGTGGATGTGTTTAGCAAGTGAGGAAGTAATCTTCAAGGAAAGAGATAACACAGCAGGTATGTTTCACTCACGTCTTTCCTGTCTCCCTGGTTATTGCAATGCCCCTTTGTCAGACTCTAAGAACTAAACTTTTGAAATGTTCACATATTTACTGGTGAGGGAAGTTCATCTATTTGCCCAAGGATTGGGCCAAAATGGAGTATCCCTTCAACACTGTTCTAATATACACAGGAAGGTTCATAGTGTGCACTTGTTGTCCAGTTTGGGATTTAAGCCATGGCTGGTCATATAGCTGCATTACTCACTTCCTTGTAAGAACTCTGGACTCTAAGACTCCACTCAGCTTCCTTGGGAGGAGATATTACACAACTGTCTCTGCAGTTCACATCTGGAAAGAAAAGTGCATTTGAGTGACTCTTTACTCTCACTTTCTCCTGCTGCTCCTACACTGTGTAATCTGCTGTTATTCCTAAACTAGTGCATTTTTCATTGCAGCCATTATAATTATCTTTAAACGTTTGATTCTTTTTTTTTTTCTTTTGACAGATTTTTGCTATAGGGTGCATGTGTTTGCCAGAGAGACAGAGAGAGACAGAGAGATAGAAAGTGGGAAATCACCCCACAGGGGGGATGACCTACCACAATTCCTTCTCCATTCTCTTCTGGGGATTTTGGGCACACATGCACACACACCCAGTGTGAGTTTTAAGCCACCAGATCCAGGTCTCAAAATATGGTCAACTATGTGGGAGTCCAGCAACCTAACCATTATGCCACCATTTGCTGATCCCTAATTCGGATCTTTTAAAAGAATGTATTTTTGCCTCTATTTAACTTTCTGACATACAGGGAAAGTTACAGCTGCTGCTTGAATAGCCTCATGTGTTCATTCTAACATCTATGTTGGTCCTTGATTAGTTTTAGTTGATGGATTTTTCTATTACAGATCATATAATTGTCATATGCCAGGAAATTCTGGTTGACTGTCAAGTATTAGGAATTTTCTCTCATCCCATGCTGAGTATTTTTGTATTCCTGTAAATATTTCTTAAGCTTTATTTTATTTTTTTAATTTTTTTATTTTTTGGAGAGATTTTTTGCTATAGGGTGCATGTGCTCACCAGAAAGACAAAGAGAGAGAGAGATAGAAGGTGAGAAATCATCCCCCAGGGGGGATAGCCACACCACAATCCCTTCTCCTCCATTCTCCTCTTGGAATCTTGGGCACGCACGCAGATGCACCCGACGTGAGTTTAAACCATGGGTCCAGAACTCAAACCATGGTTGACTACATGGGAGTCCAGCGACATAGTCATTATGCCAACTGCTGATCCCTTTCTTGAGCTTCATTTTGAGGCACTGTCAAGTTACTTGGAAATTATTTGATCTTTCAAGATCTTGCCTCTAAAATATGCAACATAGGATGAGAGTGTCCTTTAGTCTAGGGCTAATGCCTCATTACAACAAATAAAACAAAATGCAAGGGCCAGGTGGTGACACAGCATTCATGCAACTGGACCCACATGGGTAAGTCCTGAGTTCACATCCTGAGACTTCCCTGAGCACGTTGGGTATACATGGGTATGCCTGTGATCCTAGCTGGCTGAAGCTGGGTTGAGATTGTGATGTGAAGACCCTTTTGAGATGTGCCCCTTCCTGTTGGCTTGCTTTTTCACTTTCCCTCTCTCTCTCTTTCTCATGGAAGAAGTAAATAAGTAATCTTTTTAAAAGTACAGAAGTTCCTCAACTTTTCGACCTCATTTGGTAATGCACTCTTTTCCTTTTCACAACTAAATTTCTCAGAATACTCATATACACCCCCACACTTCTGTTTCTCACCTTCCAAGTACTCTTCAGTAATTTGTACTTGGACACCTCAAACATATGTGTCTCTTACCTCAGCAATCAGGTTGGAAATTCATGCTGACTAAAAGTCAGCAGATTGAAATTTTCTATTATTTAATTGTATTCTTTTCCTCCATTTGTTCTTTTTTAAATTTTTCTGAAATGTCTATAATTCCCATGGTAGTCTTTCTGGATTTATTCTTCAAATCCTTGTCTACTTGATTTCCATCTCTTTAATTCTTGCTCTGTGCATTGGAGATATTTCTATTTCATTAATTATTGCTTTCATCTTTATTATTAATTTATTCTATTTTTGTTTATTGTGTTATTCTTTTCTAATTTCATAAGCTAGACTCTTAACTCATGCATTTTCAGCATTTATTCTTTTATGACATCAGCAAAATTTTCCCCCAAGAACCACTTTATTGATGTTATGTTTGTTTTAATGCAATATTTTCATTATGAAGTAGTTCTATGCATTCTAATTTTCAAAAGTTTTACTTATGACTAAGACTGTGTTTTAAAATTTTATATGTATGCAGTTGTGTTACAGAATTCTTAATTGTATCATTATCAGGAAATACGGTCTGCATTATTCCAATTCTTTAACATTTTTGCACTAAAAACACATCTTTTTTATACCATAAAACAAACAAAACGTCCCTTTATTCCTGAAGGACACCCAAGGAAGTCTCCCAATGAGTTCTCTGTTCTTTTTTTTTTTTTGAGAGATTTTCACTGTAGGGCGTGTGCGCTCGCCAGACCGACAGAGAGAGACATAGAGACAGAAAGTGAGAAATCACCCCTCAGGGGGGATGGTCACGCTGCAATCCCCTCTCCTTCATTCTCCTCTCGGGATCTTGGGCATGCACGCACACGCGCCCGGCGCGAGATTTAAGCCACCGGGTCTGGGACACGAACCACGGTCGACTACGTGGGAGTCCAGCGACATAGCCATTACGCTAACTGCTGGTTCCCCACGAGTTCTCTGTTCTTTTAAGCCTGAGTATTTATTCTGTGAGTGAGAGATCCAGAGAGATCCAGCATCCCTGACCAGGTCTTGTTGCTCTGACTCACCTGCAGCTTCAGCCAGCCTGGCCCAGGGGCACGTGATTGCCCCTGGTAAGCACAGGAGTTCTCTGAAGCAAACTGGCAAACTTTCCATGTGTTTCTGCCTTGTAGAGCATGTTTTATCACTGTCCCACCACCTGACCCCATCAACATGTTCTTATTATGTCACTTTTTAAAATCCTTCCTTTTATCTCATTAAGCATAATAAGCTTACTTGCTTTTATATTTTATTTCCAATAATTACAAAATCCATGGTCATTGCAAGACTGGTTTTATACAATAGTTTGTTGAATCTCATTTTTGGGACACTTAATTCTTCACTTTTCTCCCTTTGGATATGTGTATGTTGCTTGGAATCCTAACTGTCAAATTCACTGAGATATGGATTTAAAGTATGTTCCCCAGGGGGCACTTTCAACCTGGGACCCCTTTAATCTCAGTATTTAGTTTGGCATTTATCCAGTGATAAATGTAGTATACTCAGATGAGCATAAGTTTGTGAGAACAAGTCTTAGGAGACACTTCTTTAACAAAAGAAATGAATAGGGCCAGCAGGTGGTGAGGTGGTTAAGGGTGGTGGACTCCTACATGGTTGATCACGGTTTGAGTCCCAGACCTGGTGGCTTGCTTTCTCACTTTCTCTCTCTCTCTCTCTCTCTCTCTCTCTCTCTGTACCTCTCTGGTCAAATTAAAATACATTTAAATGAAGTAATTCTAAAAAATAAATTACGATAAAGAGTGCATACACATGCACACAAGAGAGAGAAAGAGAGAGAGAGAAGTACCCTTATTAGGGTCCCACCTCACCACAATCCTCTTCCTTTAGCTCATCCAGTATCCTGGGCTCATATGCATGCACTTGGCCTATTTCAGGCCAAATGGGTCAGGGATCCAAATTGGTGGTCAGCCATGTGACTTCAAGTACTACAGTCCAGTATGCTACCAACGTTACCATCTAAGCTGAGTCTTAAGATCCTATTTTGTTTTGGTATATTTAGCCATGAAGGCAACATGGAAGTTTGGTGTTGGCTTTTTTTTTTGCCTGCCAAAGGTGAATGTTTCTCAGCTACCTTTGTCAGTATGATACGGTCTATTGAAGATCATGATTTCTGTGGATATCTTTGGTGGAAAGCCCACCTCATGAACCTAAACCTGGTCTACCCTTCACTTGTGTGTCTGCGATTCTCAGAAACTCAAGGTTTCTATAATCAGCATTTACTTCTATAGCATTAGCTATTCTCAGGCCAGGCACTATATTTTTTTTTCTCTAGAATTTGTCTTATTTTTTGGCAAGCTCAACAAGGCATTTACTTTCTTTTGCACCACATTTTTTTGTTGTTATTAATTCAGCCACCAGATGGGAAAGATTTTTGACTTAACAGTGATTATAATTTTTTTATAATTTTGCTCATTTTATCTTCCAGGCTACCTATTCATGTCCTAAGAAAGACAGCATTCTTTTTCAACTTCTCCACTAAATTGTTTAGTTCTAAAATCATGTTTTCGACTAAGAAAAATGTTCATATGTACATAGGGGAATGCTTCCCGTAAGGTTCTGCCTAACTGTCCTTACTATTTTTATTTTTAACTTGGATTGTGGTCTGTCTTCTTAGCAGCTTTTTGTTTTTCTGAGTTTTTGTTTGTTTGTTTGTTTGTTTTTTGTTTGTTTTGTTTGTTAGGTTTTTTTGTTTGTTTGTTTGTTTGTTTTGCTGTAGGGTGTGGTCATAAGTGACTGGGAAAGTGAGAAATCACTCCCTGGAGGGATGGTCATACCATAATCCCTTCTCTATTCTCCTCTTAGGATTTTGGGCTCACATGCACATGTACCTGCTGTGATTTTTAAGCTGCTATGTCTGAGACTCGAATTCTGGTTAGCCATTTGGGAGTCCAGCACCTTAACCACTATACCACCTGTTGACCCCTTGTAGCAATTTCATTATTCGGGAAATTGTGAAATAATTTTGACTGTTCTATTTTTTGCTGGTCATTAGGTCTCAGGTCTGATTATAAGAGATTTCTAGGGGTGGAAGTCTACAGATGCAAGGGGTTTGCAATGCAGAAACATGGGCAGCCGGTTCTCGCAAAGCCACCTGGAGGAATTCTTGCTAATTTCAGGTCACCATTTTATCCCAGTTTTAGGCAAAGAAGGATTTGGTTTATCCATGTTGTTTCTTCTAGATGCTGGGGTCTAACAAGATGTGTGTGAATCCAGTGTCAATTTTCCTCCAGAAATCCTCAGTTTTATGTGGATCAGCCTCTCCTAGGATTCAACAATTTTTGGTCCTAACCTGGGGTTCCTGACAGAAGGATGCAGATGATGCTTATCTAGCTTTCAGAGAAAAAAAACCTCTAAATCAGTTCTTCTGATTGGAGCTTTCCTTAAGTGTCTCAGATTCCTCTTGTGCTCGCTCCCAGGTGTCAGAAGATATGCGACTCCAAGGGAATAGAATGGGGAGGGCATATTCTTGGTGCATCCTTACTCTCAGTTAATTTTCTAAGATATCTCAAGTTGGGGTGAACTATTTAATATATTCTGGTCCACAATAAGCTGTGGTGGTAACTTGATTGTCTCCTGTTTTCATAATATAATAAAAAATACAAATCAAAATAATTACTCATTTGGCTAAATCAATTTTTAGCTGACAGCAGAATAAAATTGTGTGTTCTCCTTCTGCCTTTTCCACAATTCATGTATCATACCATGTAATTCAAAGAAAAATAATGAAAGTATTTATTCCAATGCATTTTTCTATTATTTTATTCTAATTATCTCTTCAAATAATGACATTAATCCTGAAAATCTGTATTTTCTTGGTTGGTTAATTCTATGGCTTATTTTTACTTTTTCCCTCAACTGCCAAATAGAAAATATTATTCATTTTTATAATATATATCTCATAATTTGAGTTCTATTTTGGTTTATCTCAAAGCCTTAACACCAATAAATTATTAATATATTAACACAATTAATGTATTATTGAGAGTATTAATGAGATTGATCTATTCATTATTAATGAGAGTGAGCTACATGCTTGGTCCTTTGTAAGTTCTTTAAGAATTAAAAAATAGATTTCCAAAACAAATAAATGGTATAATAGCAGGAAGTAATATTTCCCCTAATTCTTATAAAACAATATTTAAACCCATCAATTCTATTGCAAGTGATATATTCTCTGAACTCATTTTAGCTATTATGACCCATCTGAGCGAATGTAAAAATGAAATATTTTTACCAGGTGTCGTTATTGGCTCTATAATAATAGACACTGGGAAAATGAAGACAATGCTTTTTTAAAATTTGAAAATCAATTTAATAATTACAATAAACTCGAAACCGTAATTTAGCACAGTGTTAAATGAGGTATAAAGCTTTCAAGAATTGCTTTTCATATGACTCGGCTTTATAAGTTACTCTTCAGGATAGAGACTCATCATCACTGACATCAAATACAATTAATGCTTGTTTTATCTTTGCATATGAACTAGCGTGTCCAAGGTTGGCAGGGGCTCATGTTCCACGTAAGCCTTTCAGCATCCAGGATGACAGGGACTCCATCACATTTAACATATGTCACCACCAATTTAGCACACTGAAAGGGGAAGAGCTCCCAGTGGAGCACTTGTGGGAATTGTTACAGCTCAGACCAGGAAGGAGCTTATGCAACTGTTAGCCCATTACCAAGAACCTCATGTCAAAGTCATCTCTAACTACAAGGGGAGCTGGGAACTTACTTTAGCTCAGTAGGAAGGAAGAAAGGAAAAATAGATTTGGGTGGTAAGCTACAGGATCTGCCATAGGCAGTAAGTCATGACCACAAGGAGTTTCCAATCTAGAGTTGATAAAATACAACAACACAAAGCAATGAATTGCATTGTCATTTTCTCCTGTGCTATAATATATGGTAATGTCTTTGACTTGACTAATATGCACTGTATTCATGCTGGGAAAACCATGTTGTACGAGGTTGGGTGCTCTGAATATGCACATTATTGTAAGAATATACAGTAATTAAATGTAAATTAAAAATATATATGTATAAATACAAATTTTGAAATAACACAAAACAAATAAAAAACAATACAGAACAAAAAGGATATGGTGAGTATGACTTCTTTGAAGGGTAAGACTGCTGGCATTACTAAACTTCAGACTTCACATCTATAAAATTGAGATCTTTATGATGTTCTTTTGTCTACTTAAAAAAAATGACTGATAACAGATGTGAAGGTACTTTGACAATACTAAATCCCCAGGTGAAGTTGTCTTACTCTGTTATGAAGAAAAGTCTATTAAGAAAATACAAGAGCTGCGTTTTCTTTTCATATTTGTTGATATCTTTGTAGTTATTTGCTCCACTTTCTCCCATCCACCTGTGAGGATAATGATCTGATTATGTGAGGCAGTTGACAGGAGCGGGAGGAAAGAGGTTGGTCTGAAGCTATGGAGAACAATGACACTAATAGGGCATCATGTCCTAAACATCTGAACTAAGCACTCAGTATCACGTCCCTGGGGCATAAGAGAGAGGTCAAAGCTATATATGTATAGTAGCTATCCAAAAACACTTCTTTATTCGCTGTGAAAACTCATTAAAAGAAGCCAGTTGAAAAGTCAAATAAAAAGAGTAGAAACACTAGTTTTAAAATTTTCTAATTCTTTGAAGCTATAGAAATACTAAAAAGGATTCATAGAAACTTGACGAGATTGTGAATATTTACATAAAAATTACGGCGGGGGGGGAAGAACTCAAACCCATCAGTCTTATCACTTCTTCACTTTCCCTTTTATCAAGCTCAGATTCCATGGTAACCACCAGTTTAAATGTATGATATATAAATATATGTAAAGTTCTGTCAAACTCATTAAAACAAACAAAAAAATAATCTTTCAACCACTAAACCCCATTAGGTAATGCCCTCTATCTTCTTCTTTGTCACAATATTTCTCTAAACACTCAATCATAACCTGTGCTTTCATTTCTTATCTCCCATGCTCTCTTCAGTAATTTGCCTCCTGACTTGCTGTTTACTTGCCTTTCCAGAACTGTTCTTCTGAAGGGACAGCAGTTAGCATAATGGCTATGTCGCTGTACTCCCATGTAGTCGACTGCAGTTCGAATCTCGGACCTGGTGGCTTAAACTCATGCCAGGCGTGTGTGCGTGCGTGCCCAAGATCCCGAGAGGAGAAGGGATTGTGGTGTGGCCATTCCACTTGGGGGGGAGTAATTTCTTGCTTTCTGTCTCTCTCTGTCTCTCTCTGTCTGGCGAGCGCACGTGCCCTATAGCAAAAACCTATCAAAAACAAAACAAAACAAAACAAAACAAAACAAAACACCAACAGAACTATTTTTCTGCAGACCATCAGTGATCTCCAAATCATTAAAGCCTAAAGATTTTTCCTTGTTCTCATCTTACCTCACTTCTGAACAACATTCAAACCTTGACAATTTCCCTGTAATTAAAATAATCTTTTTTTCAGGATTCCTTGAAAAATATTTTCCAGATTTTTTTCCTATATCTCAGTAGATTTTTGTAAAATTCTCAAGTTTTTCCTCTTCTGTGTAAGCCACTAAATACCAAAATCCTTCAAGATTTAGCTTTGAAGCTAAATCTCCTATCTACTCATCCAATGGTCTGTCCCTAGGAAGTCTCCTTGATTTGCAGCCTTAATTAATACTTATATGCAGATGACTCATAAATACTTATTTTTAGACTAAGCTTTTCGTAGCTGCAGACCTGCATACCTGAATGCCTATTTGAAATTCCTCTTTAATAACTCATAAAAACAGAGTAAGCAAGGGCAAAATCAAATCTCCGAATTTTCTCTAGAGCTGACTCTACCAGACCTTTCCATCATAGCATATTTTTTACCATTCATCCAGTGGTACAACCCACTAATGTAGGCATCACCTCTGGTTTTCTTTAGACCTTCCTTTACTAAGTTCTGTCAGTTCTATCTCATACATATTTCTTTAACCCATAGCTCCCTCACCTTTTCATTATCACCCCAGTCTAAGCTGTGGCCATCTTTTACTTAACTACCCCAACAGCACACTCACTTACTTGCATCTATTCTGTCCTCTCTCTGAGTTCCAAATGAACATTACCACCCATTTTCTAATTATCCATGACTAAGACTCTGGAGTGGTTTTCCACTGCACTGAGGATGGATGCAGGATTCTTTAAACTGTCCCACAATAGCTGCTACCTGCTACCTACCCAATCTGGTTTGTGCTATGTCACCACACTCTCTCCATAGTCTCCGTTTAGCTCCAGCCTCTGACTCTCTATAGTTCTTTTTTTTTTTCTTTTTTTGGAGAGGTTTTTGCTATAGGGCACATGCACTTGTCAGAAAGACAGAGAGAGACAGAGAGATAGGAAGCAAGAAATCACCCCCCCCCTCCCCGCCCGGAAGGAACGCCAAGCCGCCATCTAAAACAGAGTAAGCAAGGGCAAAATCAAATCTCCGAATTTTCTCTAGAGCTGACTCTACCAGACCTTTCCATCATAGCATATTTTTTACCATTCATCCAGTGGTACAACCCACTAATGTAGGCATCACCTCTGGTTTTCTTTAGACCTTCCTTTACTAAGTTCTGTCAGTTCTATCTCATACATATTTCTTTAACCCATAGCTCCCTCACCTTTTCATTATCACCCCAGTCTAAGCTGTGGCCATCTTTTACTTAACTACCCCAACAGCACACTCACTTACTTGCATCTATTCTGTCCTCTCTCTGAGTTCCAAATGAACATTACCACCCATTTTCTAATTATCCATGACTAAGACTCTGGAGTGGTTTTCCACTGCACTGAGGATGGATGCAGGATTCTTTAAACTGTCCCACAATAGCTGCTACCTGCTACCTACCCAATCTGGTTTGTGCTATGTCACCACACTCTCTCCATAGTCTCCGTTTAGCTCCAGCCTCTGACTCTCTATAGTTCTTTTTTTTTTTCTTTTTTTGGAGAGGTTTTTGCTATAGGGCACATGCACTTGTCAGAAAGACAGAGAGAGACAGAGAGATAGGAAAAAATTCTCCCCCCCCCCCCCCCCCGCCAGGAGGGATGGCCATGCTGCAATCTCTTCTCCTCTATTCTCCTCTCGGGATCTTGGGCACACACGCACATGGCGCGCGGCGTGAGTTTAAGCCACTGGGCCTGGGACGCGAACTGCAGTTGGCTACATGGGAGTCCGGCAACATAGCCATTAAGCTAACTGCTGGTCCCTCTCTATAGTTCTTGACTTAGCTCCAGCCTCTCACACAAAGTTTGGCATAAGATGCCAAACAGACTGGGAAAAGGAAACAAAAATCAAATACGACTCCCTAAAGATGTGCTATTGAGAAGGGCTAATGCTATAAAACTCTATAATGCTATTAGTAGTGTTCTTGTTACCAAAACCGAAGTGTTTACACCAAGCCTAGTGACTTGAAGAGAAAAGCCAATCTTCTGAAACAAGAATTTCCTCAGAAGAAACTCTTAGGACAAGACAGTGTCTTTCCTCCATGCATTGCCTAAATGACTCCTACTTACTCATTACATTTCAGGCCAAGTGATCACTTCTTCAATGGAGCTTCCCATGACCTTTTTGACTGAATAAAAATGATACCAACTTCTAAATCATGAACTGTTTGAGAAAGTGCTTCCCTAGCTTGCTCTTATTGGGAGCTCTAACCTTTAGCCTACGCTTTCACTTGGGATAGTCACGTGTATATCAGTAACTGGCCATGAAAACTTAGCCCATAGTATACTTTAAACACAGAGCAGTATTATTAAAAGTTTCTCAGAGAGTGTTTGGATGAAATGTTCTCCCTGTCCCTTATAGACTGGATGTCCTAACAGACTGATAAAATCTAAAATACCTGTTTTGAATCTTTCTCCTAGAACAAGATGATTTATCTTTCAGACAACCTTAAGGAACAGAAACAAACTAGCTGATGACTCAGACTCCATGACATCACCCAAACAACGCTTTCCTCTTAGGAAACTCTCGTTTCAGAAGATTGACTTTTTTCTTCAAGTCACCAGGCTTGGTATAAACCCTTTGGTTTGGTAACAAAAACACTACTAATGCTGTTATAGGATTTTATAGCATTAGCACTTCTCAATAGCACATCTTTAGGGAGTTATATTTGATTTCTATTTTCTTTTTCCCACTATATTCTAAGTTATACAAGGGCAATGATCAGATCTCTTTTCCTCTTTATCCCAGCATTTAGCATAGTGTTACAACATTTAGCATAGTTCCTGAATTAATTTATTATTTTCCAAATATTTCTCATATTTATAAAACAAATGAATATGTTTAAATATTAAATATATTATAAATGTGTATATATATATATGCATATATATGTGTATATATGTACACTCCCACGCGCGCCCACACACACATACATGCATGTTAACTTGCCATTTACAATAAACCCAGGAGCATTTAACAGATTTTTTTTTTTAGTTCAGTAAAATAAGTATACTTATTCAAGTGGATTTTTTTCAACAAAAACTTTATTCAGCTCATTAAGAAAACATTGGTAAAATAAGTTTCTGTTGCAATTTCACATGTATAAAAATACAAGTGATATTTTTAACAATAATATAATAGTACTCCACCATTTAACATATTACTGTGTCACAATTCTATCGGCAATATTCCGCAGTATCTTTGGTTAGATTAAAAACATCTACATCTTGGGCCAGGCAGTGGCCTGGTGGTTAAGGTGGATGGATGCAGCATGGCTGACTACTCAGTTTGAATTTCAAACCTGGTGGTTTGAGAAACATGCTGGATGCATGTGCATACATACCCAAAATCTTGAAAGAGGGAGATAGAGGAGAAGGGATTGCAGTGTGACCATTTCCCATAGGGGGTGCTTTTTCACACCACCATTCCCCCTTCCCCCATCTTTCTCTGGTGAGACATGTACCCTCTGGCAATTTTTAACATTAAAACAGAAAAAAGAAAACTCTATCTTTTTGTCCATGATCATTTGCTGAATCTCTTATTTTATAGCTTCCCACAACCACTTGCAATCTCCAAACGACCACCTAGAGTTTAGCTATAATCGTAACTGAGAACCCACATATGGAAATGCTGATCATTTCTGATAAGGGGCTTTAACAAACATCTTAATGGCTAAGATGCTTATTTTGCTGCTTGTTGTAAAATAGCTCTATGTTTTATTGATCACTTATCAAGTGAGTGAGCACTGAAACAGTTAAATTTATAGACTAAATCTAACACCTGTCAGAATCTTTTAATCTCTCTCCTTTTGAAATGATTGATGATCTGGCTTACAGTATACACACATTCACATCCGAGAATCACATAATTAATAACACTATTGTTAACATTTGTATATTTAACTTCAGTGGTGTATGTTAGGCATTTTTTCCTTAAGTTTAAACCTCAAGCCACACTAATTTTCATTATTAATTTATTACTCTTCCTTATAATTAATCAAGTAAATATTCATCAGATTCCATTCATCACCAGGGTTTACCTTATCTGTCAATATAAGCAATTTTTATATTGATACTCTATTTTAAAAACGTATACATATTGCAAGAATTAGGACCAGCAGATGGCATAATGGTTATGTCACTAGACTCCCACATGACTGACCACAGTTTGAATCCTGGACCCAGTGGCTTGAAATTCATGTCGAGTGCACGTGTGTGCATGCCCAAAATCCTGAGAGGAGAATGGAGGAGAATGGATTGTGGCATGGACTTCCCCTCTGGGGGTGATTCCTCACTTTATGTCTCTCTGTCTTTCTGGTGAGTAAACATGCCCTATAGCAAAAACATCTCTAAGAAATACATATATATATATATATATACACACATATAGCAAGAATTGGACAGATATGCTCTTCTGTGTACCTTAATTATAGTACATTATATACACTGGATTGATGGAAGTGATTATTATGAAAATACCTACAAATACAAAATAATAGTAAAATATAAAACCAGGTGTTTTGTTTTGTTTTAAATTTTGCTATAGCGCACATGTTGTTGCTGGGCAGAGACACAGAGAGAGAAAAAAAAAGTGAGAAATCACCCCAGTGGGGGTGGTGGCTGTGTTGTAATCCCTTCTCCATTCCCTGCTCCATTCCCTTCTCAGGATTATTGGGTATGCATGTACACACCCCCACTATTTTCAAGTCACTGGTCCAGGATTCAGATTGTAAAATCAGCCCTGTAGGTTCCAGCTGCCTCAATCTCCATTTCACCTACTGGCCCCAAACCAAGCTATTTTAAAATAAATTTTAAGTGCATTTATTTACTTATTCCATGAGTGAGTGAGGAGAGACAGAGAGAGAGAGAACTCTCAATAGGTCTTGATGCTGCAATCAACTTCCAACTTCAGCCTGCTGGTAATAACGAATGTAAGTATGCCTGGTGTATTCAGGGATGTCTCCAAATTTGAGTTTAGACCCTTTCCATTTAAGACAACCACATAGTGTTGCATCATACCACTGCACCACTGTCTGGTCCTCCCAGACCATGCTATTATTAACATAACTAAAGATAATTTTCTTTGTCTTCCCACTGTTGCTAATGAAAGGCATAAGCTGAGAAAACAAGATGATGTAATCAATGGGAGAGTTTTCCCAAATCCTAAGGAGGGATCAGGTTCTAGAAATATAGGGCATCTTGAGCAGGATACATAAGATGGACGAGAATCCTGTAACAACCAACCCATGTTGAATGAGCTCTGTGAGGACATCTAGTCAGAGGCAAAAGAAAGAAGTGTTGTTAAGAATACAAGAATCATGGTGTCTGGTTCAGTTGATCTGATCATTGATTGTAACGATAGATACATTCACTGTCAAAACAAAGTTAGGATTTATAGGAACTTTTATAAACATGCCATTAATTAGGGCTGTGAATTGTTAATACATCATTTATTAGGCATCTAGGAAGAGTTAGCCCAGCTGCAAAGGAAGCTAATTAAAAGATGAGACACTGAAGTGATCTGTCTCAAGATTTTCAAGATAAAAGTCTAAGACTGCTATACCATTTCCATTTGGATGTGGAAATGCTGAGCCCAAGGAAGGTTGATTTTCTTCCTTGGAGGACACCAGAGAACAGAAATAGATTAAAGATTTGCCTCCTGTTCTTTGCTATTTTAAGAAATTTAAGGCAACCTTGACATATTGAGAAAACCTTCTGCTTAAATGCCCTGAATTTAAGCTCCTGTCTGTGCTTACTATTATTTTTTCTTGGGAAAATCACAGCATGGCTACTTACACAATGGTAAAACACCTAGCTGGTTAGTTTGTCGCTAGTCCATTTAACCAGTTCATTCACTGAATTAAATGTCACATTGATGTAGCCAGTCAAGTTAGAGAAATTGGCCATGCTTGTTGATAAGTGAATTCTCTGGATAGCAACCTGAGACAACAGCACCAGCAGAAAAAATGATGTACTCTAATAGGTTAGACAGCTCCTGTTTATAAACTTAGACTTGAGAAAGTGTCGTTAAATATAGTTATAAAATCTAAAAATATCTAGAAAAGCTAAGGCAGTCAATTAAATTCAGAATATTAAATTTTTTTCTTATTGTTAAGAGAGTGTGTATGCCCACCAGAAAAAAGACAGAAAGAGAGAACTCCCTAATGGGACATGGTCATATCATAATCCCTTCTCCTCCATTTCTTCAACTTTAGGGACCTTGGGCACATAGCATGCATGCCTGGCATGCCCTTTAAGCCACCAGGATCTGGACCTGAACCACAATCAGTCATGTAAAATCCAGCTCCCTTAGCCACTGTGATAACAGGCCAGCCCCAGAATTCTTTTTTTAAAAGCACTATAAAAAGTAGACCACATTCATTTTATTTTTATGTATTAGATAGAATCTGTACTTGTTTATTTTAGAAAATTTGAAAATTACAGTAAAGGAAAAAGAAAAATTAAATTCACACCTCTTTTGGGCTATCACTGGGTAATGACAGAAGGGCTAGTATCTGACTTATATCTTCTCCATGAAGTAGGTTTGTGTGTGTCTGTGTGTGTGTGTGTGTGTGTGTGTGTGTGCATGTATATGCACATGCTTAATGCCAATATTAAATAATATTCAAAACATATCAAGTTAAAAGCTGTATGAGGGGAACAGCAGTTAGTGTAATGGCTATGTCACTGGACTCCCACGTAGTCGACCGCGGTTCGCGTCCCGGACCGGGTGGCTTAAAACTCATGCCAGGTGCGTGTGCATGTGTGCCCAAGATCCCAAGAGGAGAATGGAGGAGAAAGGATTGCGGCGTGACCATCCCCCCTGGGGGTGATTTCTCGCTTTCTATCTCTCTGTCTCTCTCTGTCTGGCGAGTGCACGCACCCTATAGCAAAAACCTCTTAAAAAAAAAAGAAAAAGCTGTATGTGTAAATTTCTAAGTATTTACACAAGTGTAACAAAAACCTTTTCTCATCCAAACCTTTCTAAAAACTGGAAAACACAAAAAACTGGAAATAACAAACATATTTCTTAACAAGTAAATGGATAAACTATGGTACATCCATACAATGAAACTCTATTTAGCAGTGAAAAGACACCAACTATCAACACAGGTAACACCATAGGCAAATCTCAAATGCCCATTTCTAAGTGAAAAAAGCCAGACTGAATAAGATACAGTTCATACTGTTCCATTTTTATGACATTCTAGAAAAGGCAAAACTAGAGAGAAAGACAGATTGGTAAGATCTAGAAGCAAAGGTTGAGGGAGGATTTACTACAAAAGGTAGCATAGGGAATGTTTTTGAGGAGGAGAGTGATAGAATTGTCTGTATTTTGTTTATGTTTCCATGATATTATGCATTCATCAAAACTCAAAATTGTAAATCAGAAACAGTGAATTCTACCATTTGTAAATTAAAATGAAATTTTAAAATGCATCATACAGGAGGCCAGTGGGTGGTGTGGTGGTTAGGGCATTGTACTTCCAAATGGCTGGCTACAGTTTGAGTTTCAGGTATGGTAGCTTGGTTTCTCGCTTTCCCCGCTCTCTCTCTCTCTGGTGAGCACATGTGCCTTATAGCAAATTTTAAAATAATAATGAAAATTAAATAAATAGTTCTTATAATTAATTAAATGCATTATGCATAAGACTGTATGTGTTCCACTTTGCGTTGCGTGTGTGTATATCTATATATCTATCTATCTATC
>NW_006159561.1:2137967-2138787 GCF_000334495.1 Tupaia belangeri chinensis | reverse complement strand
AAGAACGGGGGTTACAATCTTTACCTGTTCCTTAAGAGATTCTAAGCATTAGTTCCTAGTGAGCAGCCAAATCCAAAAATGAATAAAGGTAGAAACAAAGTTGTTCCATGATGGAAATGGCCCCAGTTTTATCAAAATCAGTCAACATAATCTTTGGAAGTATAGAAGAGTCAGGAAAATACAGGAGCTAAATACATCAGATGCTCAATATGGTAGCCAGTCAAAATTATACAAATACAACCCAGCGTCTTTTAAATTGTCTGTTTAAGCTGTCAGTGAAACATAGATATGGCATTAACTTGTCACCAAGAAAACTTCTGACAGCATGCTGTACACTAGGGATGTGTTGCATCACAAATGGTGGAACAGACTGATGATCTTCTCCAGGGTTATGCAGGACGCTGGAGAATATGGGACAGACATCTCAGACACCCCATCTATCCAACACTACTGTTTATCATGCTCTATGAAGGAGGTACTGGGATAGCACCTCAATAGAAGATAATGTTAAAAACTAGATTTTTTTTAAAATGCATGTGTCTGGGGACCAGCAGATGGCATGATGGTTATGTCACTGGACTCCCACATACTCAACTGCTATTTGAGTCCTAGACCTGGTGGCTTAAAACTCATGCCTGGCGCATGTGCTTGTGTGCCCAACATCTCAAAAGGAGAGCGGAGGAAAAGGGATTATAGCATGGTCGTCCCCCCTGGGGTGGGGGGTGATTTTTCACTTTCTGTTTCTCTCCCTCCCTCTGTCTCTCCAGCAAGCACACATGTGCCCTATAGCTAAAATCTTAAAAAAAAAAAAAGTCTGTTC
>NW_006159561.1:2136911-2137854 GCF_000334495.1 Tupaia belangeri chinensis | reverse complement strand
TTATAAAGAGATTCTGTATTTAAAGGGTAGAAAAAAAGCAGATTAATTCTATGTAGAAAGAGTGCTATTTTTCTTTTTGACAGGGACACACATGTACACTAGTCCAGAAACTCTCTAAGAAATTTGCTAGTTGAAATATTTTTGCTTGCTTTAATTTTTTTTTGAGAGGTTTTTTTTTTCACTATAGGGCACGTGCGCTCGCCAGACAGACAGAGAGAGACATAGAGACAGAAAGCGAGAAATCACCCCCCAGGTGGGATGGTCACGCCGCAATCCCTTCTCCTCCATTCTCCTCCCGGGATCTTGGGCACACACACACACACACACACGCGCCTGGCGTGAGTTTTAAGCCATCGGGTCCGGGATGCGAACCGCAGTCGACTACGTGGGAGTCCAGCGACATAGCCATTATGCTAACTGCTGGTTCCCTGCTTTAATTTTTTTTATTAGAATCTGTAACTCTCACACAAAAATGTGTACAGAATGTGGATTATAAATAACCGGTTTTATGTTATTACAACTTAATCATATAAATCCTTTATTGGGTAGATGTACTGAAAATATTTTCTCCCAGTTCGCAGTTCACCTTTTCATTTGATTGATGGTTTTGTTCTTTAATTTTTTAAAAATTCTACATTCATTCACTGTATATAATTACAGCATACAAATGAATCTTCTCATCCAGAACATACTGAATATTGGCCCAGCCAAAGATATTATCTTCAACAGATAATTTTCCATTCTGTGTTTCTTAACTGTTTTTGTGCTAGGGTGTGTGTGCTCACTAGAGAGAAATAGAAAAAGTGAGAACTCACTCTCTACAGGGGATGCCCAGGCCACAGTCCCTTTCCCTCCTTTCTTCTCTTGTGGTTTTATTTTTATTTTATTTTATTTTATTTTATTTTATTTTATTTTATTTTATTTTATTTTATTTTATTTTATT